>NC_141038.1:12985000-13172500 GCF_052040795.2 Danio rerio
CACCACATGGGCCATAAATCCCACAATACCTGGCTCAAATGACATAATACTGCATTCTCACACATCTTTCTCCGCATCACGCTGTTTTTCTCTGTTTCATAGCCAAGGAATGTGGGAGGAAAGATCTTTTCAACTGAAATATACAATAGCACAGAGAATAAAACAAAAAAATATTAATGCTTTCTGTGGTTCAATTGATGAAGCATCAAATAGGACATTGTTAAAATGACTTGTAATGGCTGGTGTGGAATTTAGGACTTCAAAACACTTCTAAATTAAATGTGCAAGAGTTTTGGGAGTGGAGAACAAGTTTCTGTGCTTGTTTCAAGTGGTGACAACATTATGACAAGTGCACATCTGGTTTTGCGCAATTCACTGGTGTTGCTTGCTTTTAATCAGGCTGTTATGAAGGAAGCCAGCTTCATGGACAATATAGATAAGTGTTTCCAATCCTCTGTGGTTTTCTGGAAGACAAAAGCATTATTGTTTGATGATGAGGAATGATATCTTTCACAAACAAATTAAGAGTCAGCAACTTCAGTGTGCCACCATATTTTTAGCGCATATGCCTGCACAAAGGTGGTCTAATTTCCATTTCCGCTGATGCAATATTAAGAGGATATGAAGCAACTGAACTGCCAAGTGCACCCTTTTAATGAAATGCATATCAGGATGTATTATCGTCCAGCTTAGTTGGGAGGTAGAAGCAGTTCTTGACCTCTTGGTCATGTCACACTTCTGTGTGTTCACTTTTTGTGACAGCCATCTCATTGAATTTAGTCTTCCTTTAGGTCACCTTTGCATCCAGTTAAGTTCTTTAGGGAAGCTTCAAATTGTACAATTGAAAATGTATTTATTATATTATGAACGTTTATAAACAATGTAAGGTTAATTAGCATTCAATGTAGTGTGGATTTTGCATGACAAATAACAATGAAAGTTAGATGTTTAATGATTTATTTTGTTAACAAATGTACATATTAAAAAAGTGCAGATAAATCTTTTTCAACACTTTGTATATAACTTTGTATATTATGTATATTGCATAGAATATAGATATTTTATCTATACCTGATATAACTTTTATTTTGCCTTTGCCATGATGATAGTCTCTAAAGTGGTACGAGTTATTTTGTAGTCTGCTTGTATTGTAAATTAGGTTTTAAAGGCTTAACTGGGTTAAATATGTTACCTCCCCCCTTCACCACACCACACAACAACCTCAAAATATTATGCAATTCTGAGTGTGCCTCACACAGGTGAGTGGGCTTGAAAAACCACCTGTAGAAAGTACACTCTTTCATCTCTCTGTCTTTTTAACCAGCACTTGCACTAGTTTTGCATATTTGCACCAAACACAAAAAACATTGTGCATATTTGAAGTGAGTTTTGTGAATATTTATGAAGTGGAAATAAATAAATAAATAAGTTAAATGCACTGGTGCGAGTCATGCGTTGGCACGAGGCTGCAGGCCAAGTGCTTTAGTGTCCCACCAGTGCTGATAAAAAGCCATATCGCACTGCTACGAGTGTGATATTGCATTTATACAACAGTTTAACGGCTTTATCGTGTATATAAAAAGACAATTAAACGAGGAGAGTCTAAAAATTATTTTGTGAGAGGAACTACTTTTTCAGCCATTCATTCACATCAGTTGACTTCAGAACATCAGAAACCATTGCTCACTCACTTACATCACTTTAGAGCTAGTATTTGAATGATTCTCTATCCTAATGTCTAAAATCATGACAAAACAGGTGATTTTGCTTGCAGTTTATAGCAAGATTTTAAGGCTGAACAGCATGAAATGCCATCAGTATTTCTCTGTTGCAATTGGACAATCAAAATATTACTATGGTATAAATACAGCACTACAACATACAAAAGAGAGAGATCAACTTAGAAAGTAATTTACCTGTTTAATAATGATTTGATCAGCTCTAATGGCTTATTATGTGGCCTCTGTTGCCATTTTGTAGATGAACATCGTCAACCGTCTTTGCTCAAAGACAGGCCAACGTGCTCTCTCTCAGAAATAACAAACATTTTAAAATAAGCACTATCCTTACAAATAAACTGTTGCAATCTAAACAACTACATTCTTGACTAAAAAACCCTTAAAAGTACATTATGTTTGTCCAAGAGCAATATTTGTCAACATGTAGAGTGTCCTCTTCTTGTCTTGTATGTGGCTATCAGCCAATCACATGCAAGAACCAGACAGAACTGTTGTATATATAATGATCAAATCATTCTAGTCCAATGACTTAGCTAATTAAAGCAATTTACCTTAACCTAATTAACCTAGTTAAATAAAGCCTTTAAATCATACTTTACACTGACAAATAGTATCAAAATAACTAGTAAAATGTTATATAAAAACATAAATGTGTATGTATATATATATATATATATATATATATATATATATATATATATATATATATATATATATATATATATATATATATATATATCTGGTAAACATCACTTATTGAAAAATTGTATTAAAATTTTTATTAACTATTATTATTATTTTTTTTATTATAAATGGATTTACAAAAATGGAAAATATAGAAAGCTAAATATTTATAAAAAGGTAATAAAATAACAGTTATATCTTTCTTTCTTTTTAAACTAAATTGTGTCTGGTTTGTGAAGAATCCTAAACATGTGGACCTTTGGATTTCACTGCATGTGCAGATCATTAATAGTATTATGTAATCACACCGGCCAATTATAGCTCTGACAGACGCAACATGTAGAATCAAGTCACCGCAAAACGTAAACTTCTGCCATTTATATTCTTTAAGTTCAATGCTTTTATGACAACTTCATTGTGGGTGCCCACAAAAATGTCCAAATTCTGCCAAGTTCTTAGTGTGCACTTAAAATGGCAGCATAACTGATCCGACTTGGACACTTTTGTCTGATAACAGCGTTAAATATCAAGGCAATTTAATGTGAACCAGACCCGAGATGCTTTTAACTTGTAAATGTGTCTGTGTTGTCATTCAAGGGAATGCTTTAATCACAAACCCTTCTGCCACTCCAGACATAATCGCATTGCTAAATATCCTCAAAATGAACTGCATTATTCCCTAATTACACTGTTAGATCAACCGCAGATGTAGGAGGCATGTGTTTTCTTTGCTGTTTGTCTCCTATAGCCATTAGATATGAAATGAATGATGCATTAATCTGAAAAGATGTCAGATTGTACACATCTATCAACAGTTATTTTACAACCGAGGGGATGGAATGTTTTTGCCTGACTTGTTGTGACCTATGGAAAGTCCAGACCCCTCTTTTTTTTTACTGGATGCTGGGCTGGATAACATTGGCCATCCGAGAGCAAGTAAAGTGAATTTAAATGGTTTCCAGAGTGAACAAATGATAAATGAGTGCTGAAAACACTGCTCAGAATTTTTTTAAAACACTCGTGATCTTATACAAACGCCCTTAACAACACAGCTTCAGCTCACAAAGTCAAAGATGGTGTTTGTTTTTCCACATGCCAAATGTCTTTTAAGATGTTATTAATGAACGCTGAAAAGGTAAACAGGAAATGTGTCTCTTTTCTTTCTAAAGAAAACCTTCAGATTGAAATGTGAGTGCTGCAAATCATTATTTTCAATGGCGGTTTAAGAAAAACAATGTTGGTTGAATTGCAATGCAGAGGGATGTTATGTTATTGATAATAGTAGTTAAGCATAAATAGCGAGTTTGCATGTTCTCCATGTGTTGGTGTGGGTTTCCTCCAGGCGCTCCAGTTTTCCTCACAGTCTAAAGACATGTGCTGTAGGTGAATTGGGTAGGCTAAATTGTCCGTAGTGTAATTGTGCATGTCCTGGTCCTCCAGGTTGGGGGTTGAGTGATGGGCTAACCACCCACCTCATAAAGTCTAGATGTTACCAGACACCAATAAGATGCGGCTATGAAATAATTGGCCCCGAGAGTAAGTAAGAGTATGCATAAATAGCTACTAGATATGAAAAACAAACTCAAAAAGCTTCAGTTGTAGGCCTATTTAAATGCACGATGATCATTATGCAAAAGCATACAAAACGAAATGGCTGTATGAAATGTAAACCTAAAAATTTATGGGCTGCTTTTGGCAAAATCAACAAAAATACCTCACAAATTCAAGATAATGCTGACAGAATTTGCACTTTCATTTACTATCTTATAAATGACAAAAGGTTCTTGTTTTTAATGCATCATCAAAGTCAAAGTCGGATTTATTGTCAATTTAACCACATGTACGGGACAAATGAAATTGTGTTACTCCCAGACCCTATAGGTGCATAATAGATATTAATAATTAGGGATGTCCCGATCAGGTTTTTTTGCCTAGAGTATTTATATACACACAGACAGACGGACACGGACACACACACACACACACACACACACACACACACACACACACACACACACACACACACACACACACACACACACACACCTATCTGTCTGTATGTATGTACTGTATGTATGTATGTATGTATGTGTGTGTATATATCTATATATTCGAGTCCTGATTGGGAGGTAACGTCCGATTCCAATTGAGTCTGAAACTGTGATCAGGCCCGATTTCCGATCACGGGGTTGGATCTGGACATTCTAATATTAATACACTGTAAAACCCAACAGTCAATTCTATCAAATGAAATGAGTGTAGTTAACTCAAAATTTACTGAAACTTTATTCTACCCATTTGAAAAGAGTTTTAAACTTAGTGTTGAAGGTAAGGAGTTAATTAATTACTTCATTAATTCAACTTAAATGTAGTAAGTTTACAGTACTCGTATAGATTAGTTTTTTTTAACTCAAATGGTTTGTTGCAATCAGTTTCCTTAAACAGTTTGAGTTGCCTTAACTTATTGGGTTTTACAGTACTCAGTTGGTTTGCGTTCTCTTCAGTTGAGTTTTACTGTGCTCAAATGGCTTCGTTTACTCAAATGGATTAGAATTAGTTTATGAACTTAAATGGTTTGTAGTAATCGGTTTCCTCAAATGGTTTGAGTTACCTTATATCTTTGAGTTTTACAATGTACAAAAAGTAGAATTTGAGAAAGAAATTACAATCAATACAATTATACATGTAATATAAAAATATAAGTAAAACTAAAAAAATAATGCAGATGCATTATGTATATACAATGGCAGCAGTTTATTGGTGAATGTTACTGGTTACAGTTTATGGTCTTATTTAATAATGTTATTATTACTTAATAAAGTATTAGGCTATATAAAATTGATAAATACCTAAATTCTAAACATTTTGCACAATGTGTACTCAGTCAGTGAGAAATCATGTAGTATACATGTCATTGATTGTCACAGATTAGCAGAACTGGTTATTTTTAGGCTAACAGATTCAAATAAAATTAGTTAGTTAACATTCATTAATTTACAAAAAAGTCAATTAAATTTATTTTGACTGTGTCAGATTAGCAAAACTGGTTATTTTATGCTAACAGTTTTCAAAAAAAAAAATACACACATATTTTATTATTATTTTTTGGTAAATTAATGAATAAGTATTGCACTAAATGTGTGAATTTTCTCATAACAAAATGTGGATTTTTGCGGTTTTCAGACATTGCATCTTAACATGCATAAGTAGTACTAAAATTTTTTTTTAATTCTTTTAATGTGCTTAAAAACAATTGATATTTCCCCAGTTTCACAGGCAAAGCAGCATATATTTAACTATGGTATGGCGTAATATTGATGTAGCATAAGCCCTGTCCGGGAAACCACACTGAAAAAAAAAAGATTTTAAGTACATCTGTTGCTTTAAAGTCAACAATTTGACTTGGTGAGGTAATCCATTTGAACTTGGAACTGTTAATTTGACTTAACATATTTGTATAATGCACATATAGTACAGCTTATTTACATTATAAGCTTAAGGCAACATGTTTACATTGAGTTTTTAAATAAAGTAAACAAAAAGGTGTTTACAGTGCAGGCTATTGTGTTTTGAAAGTCTTTTTTTTTAATCAAATGTGCTCTTGAACATTTATTTTTACCTTCAAATGATGGATTAAAGATCATTGGTGGCAATAGATTTACTATGGTGTCCTTTTGATGGGACCACAGGGCATATGCTTTTCTTTTCTGCTCCCCGACAGATCCGTTCAGATACAATATATGAGAAGATGAAGTACCCTGGCAAAGTGAGAGTCCTTTGCTGCCTCTGATTTCTCCATGTGACATTTCCCTGGAGAAATTCCTGAGGCAGTGTGTCTAAATGAACAGCTCCGCGGTGAGTGAATCCATCAGAATGCTGAAATAGACACAAACATTTGTATTAGTTGTTGATATAGGACAAGAGAATCACAAATGAGGTCTCTTTAATATATCAGGGCTCATTTAGAAGACAACAGATCATTAAAAAGGAATCTTGTTTTTCCTATTCACATAGATTCATTAAAGAATGACTCAAAAACATATTATGCAAAGCAATGTTTCTTTAAGAAAAGTAGCATATTAGAATGAGTTCTGAAATATCATGCAAGTAGATCAGTTTATTAACAGTTAAACAAAAAAAAAAGTGGAAAGTGGGCGTGTCAAGCTCTGTTTAGGGGGAGTGTCCGAGGAGCAAAAGATGGAGGGTCTGTAAAAAATTTGCATAAAAATAGGAGTGTCGATTTGGGCACGCGCTGATTTTTAAAGTCAAAACACACACACACACACACACACACACACACACACACACAGGGGAGAAAGACAATGAATATGTTTACGTTGACATCAGTAATCGAATTATCTGACAAATTTTTAAATGGTGGATTTTAACTGCAGTTTGGCTCTATCATTCAGGGAATTCATTCATGCCCCTCGTGACAAACAAAATATTTCATTCGAGGAACTGCTCTAAGCCCTGGGGCACTTCTGATCATTTTGGAAGGGCACTTTCTATCAAAGACGAAAAAGGGCATGTGCACTGCACAGGTTGAGCCCTATGTGTGCACGTGCTTGCAAAGATTATAGTAGATTGAAACTGTGTCAGTTCCGTTTTCAGAGCTTAAGTTTAGCTCAGTGATGTTGGGCCAAGTAGAGAGATATTCAGGGCAAAAACCTTCTCCAGGGTGCTCAGGATCTCAGACTGGGCCAAAGGTTTATCTTCCAACAAGACATTGACCCTAAGCACACAGCTAAAATAACGAAGGAGTGGATTCACAACAACTTAATTCCATTCTTGAATGGCCCAGCCAGAGCCCTGACTTAAACCCAGTTGAGCATCTCTGGTAAGACCTAAAAATGGATATCCATCAACATTTACCAATGTTTTCTGTCAGAACTCTAGAGAATATGCAAGGATGAATGGCAGAGGACCCCCAAATCCAGGTGTGAAAATGTGTAGCATCTTTCCCAAAAAAAACACACACACCTGGATTAGATCAAAAGGGTGCTTCTAATGAAAACTGAGCAAAAGGTAAACTAAATATTGCAATGTCAATCTTAGTAATATGTTATTTCAAACTGTAATATGTTACAATATTATCATTTTTATTAATAAAAAACAACCTTTGTATGGATTTTAAAATCATTAAAAAATCATTCATTCATTCATTTTCTTTTCAGCTTAGTCGCTTTATTAATCTGGGGTTGACACAGTGGAATGAACCACCAACTTATCCAGCACATGTTTTACATTGGGGATGTCCTTCCAGCTGCAGCCCATCTCTGGGAAACATCCACTCATGCACTACACACAATTTAGCTTACCCAATTCACCTGTATGCATGTCTTTGGACTGTGGAGGAAACCGGAGCACCTGGAGGAAACCCACATGAACGCAGGGAGAACATGCAAACTCCACACAGAAACGCCAACTGACCATGCTGAGGATTCAACCAGTGACCTTTTTGCTGTGAGGCAACAACATTAAATACTGCGCCACTGCGCTGCCTGAAAAAAAATCATATTGATCCCAAACATTTGAACAGAAATTTTACGAAAGAAAGAAAAAATACATAATCTCCTGAAGTAGTGAAAGAGCAACATATACACAGTTATATTTTTTCATTATTAAAATAAAATACTTTTTTGGTACAAACCAGTGCTTAATTTATAACATAAGCATGGATTGATTTCTTTTAAGATCTATTCATACAGTGCATAACATTCTGTAACGTAAATCTGTCAAGCATTACCAAAAAAAACACCACAGCATTTGAGAACCAGATGGATCAGGTGATAATACTGATTTGGCAAGACTAACAGCCTCATTCAAGTCTTCCACCATAAGAAGCTTTATAAAACCTGTGTTCTCCACTGTACCTATCAACAAGCCTATTTTTTTTTCTCCTACATTTGTTCGCTGATTGATCGCACATATCCGTTTCGCTATGTATGCCGGCCAGTGTTTATAGTTACTAGAGTGTGTTGGGTAAATACTGGGATTAACATGAAGGATCGATCCATTTTACATCAACTGTTGGAAACCCACCGTGTTTCCTTCACAGGCTCTAATCCTGTGGTGGAGATTTCTCAGCTGCTCCCTTCACGTTCCCATGCGTCTTTACTTTATATAGATGACCAGTGCACTGTTAGAAATGGACACTGAGTCACATAAACACTGACACACACTAGAGTCGCAGACCCGAATCAGTCAACATCAAGTCGAGTCAGCTTGACACACACATGCTTGGGGCTCAATGTAAATATGCTATGATCTCTCCGCTGATTTATTTACTACTGACACGCTTTTCCACACACTCATTTACAGACTGTCAAGAGTGCATGCTGGGAAGTGGCGTAACTGTGGAAAAAGAGACAAATCTATGCGTTTCGGAAACAATTCGGCGTGTTTTTGGCGTTTCGATAGAAATAGATGAAAATTCTTTCATCGTTTCCTCACTCTTATGTCACTCCAAACCTGCATGACTTTCTTGCTTCCATGAAACACAAAATGATCAATTATGTGGATTTTGCATGATCATTTTTAATAGGAATAGTGGCCAGGTGCTGTCAAGATCCAAAATCAGTAAAAAAAAAAAAAGGGCGGTGATGAGATGCCTATTCCACGAGACAAGATACGAGATTAGGTTCACGAGAAAGAGACGATATTTTTACACTATTATTTAAAAAATCCTTAATATTAAAACATATGAATAAAATAGTCTTAGAATTTGAATATTTTGCTAATATGTGATGGGAAAATAGATTTTAATAAGAAAAAAAACATAACAATTTGGGTGTTTTTTTAATCATAACTTAAAATTGTTATTGAATTTACTTCCATTTTAATGAACACACATATCATTTTATGTATGCAATAGTTTTATATTAGTTTATATTGAATTATATGCAATGAACATGGAAACACTGCAAAATATTTGTCGATAATTAAATGAAAAATAGCAAATTCTACCGACTGGCTTTTCCCCTATAGAATTTCAGATTTACATTGCAGATCTTGATGGTCAATTCAGATTTTGTGACGGTATCTGATTTTTTTTTGATGACCTGCTTACATTTATCATCTTTTAAAGGTGACTCGTATCCGATTGTCAGAATTTACACTGCACACGGCAAAAGGCGCAATGACCAAGAAAAAAAGAGCAGGCGCTGATTGACAACTGATAATAAAAAAACACTCTTTTCTCCATTCCTGTATTTATTCTGTTCGCATGGTTTCCTTTTTTAAATTTAAGTTGTTGCTATAGTTTATGACAGAATATTTCTCATTTTGCCATCTTTTAATCTAGGCTTTTTTAAACCAGTAGCTATTTTAATGTCATGCACAGCGTGATTTATTTTGAGAGAATTATTTTTTATTTTCTTCGGAATTTGGTCACTTGAACCATGAAAAGTAAACGTCCGCTTTCCTAGCATAGCATAAACGTATTGGTTAATGATGAAGTTGGGTGTGTTGAGTCTCCAGCAGTTCAGTATGTGTGCGCTTAGAGTTGTGTGTAGAGAATAGTGTCAAACAGCTGTGTGGATTGTCCTGTCGCAAAATGCAGCTAAAAGTCCTACACGATAGTAATAATTTGGTTGCAGTGTTTACATATCTGTACTGCAATTCAATAATGTGGCTTTTAAAGTGACATTCCATAGGGTGGTAATATCCATGGTTAATTTGTGTGGCTGCAGTTGTAGTTGCAGTCTCTGCTCGGACATGAATAATGCAGCAGCCATTGAACTCCTGTGAGAAAAAAAAAGCGATTACGTCACACCCGCCCGCCTAACTGAGTGACATGTGCAACATAGACGCTAGCCTTACCAGGTGTGTGCAAAGCACTTGATGTACAGTTGTAATGCAATCCTGCTTTTCGCACGACAACTTTTAACCTCAATGAGAAATCTCGTTGCGATTTAATCTTGCGAGATCTCATGACACACCTAGTAAAAAATATTAGAAAAATTAAGTAACTCTGGTATAGAACAAGAAATTAATATATATATATATATATATATATATATATATATATATATATATATATATATATATATATATATATATATATATATATATATATATATATATATGAGAGAGATACTATAGAGTAGACTATTTCAATGTGGTCATGTCTTTGACCAATGAACATTTCCTGCTTGATATCAAACTAATTCATAGCTGTAACAAGAGGCAATTCAATCATAACTTCATGTTAAAACAGCTGTCATAACATTATTTATAAATATGTGGCTCTTTTTAAATTCTCTGAAGCAATAGAAATTAAAAATGTAAAACAGCAAATGCTTGGGACCATTGTTTTTGTTTACATCTCTCAAAATGGTCTATATGCGTAAAGTTCTACCAATTTTTAGGTCAGACTCTTGCAGTTTTTCTCCCATGATATTTAAGTGTCACCGCAGCTTTGGTTAATTATGTGCAATTTTAGCGCAGGTCTGATTTTAAACCACTAAGGTTCCACTGATACATGTGCTGCTTTCTGATTTTCCTTATCTAGACCACAATCTCAGCCATTTCAAGAGTTTTCATCTTTGGTGAGCTTTGAGACTTACATAAAACCATACAATGGACCCCAAAATAATTTAATATAGTATTTAGGCCAAGTGGCATTTATTTAAAAACATTTTAGATTATAATGATATATACTGTACAATATACTGTGATTGAGAGCTCTTAATATTGACCAAAGTATTGAAGAACATTTTTCTGATGTTTTAAAAATAATGTCTCTAAAATGATATCAGTGAAAGATAACTAGATGTTAATGTATAATTATGTCATGACTTTACTTGGAGGGGCACATCACCATTAACTCATGCTTAACTAATCATCAGCTGCCGTGTTTAAACTGTTCAAGTTGACATTGGCTGAACATTTTTTCTATTGTTATTCAGTGTAAACACACTAGACGGACGTGCATACTTCATGAGTAGTTAAGAATGGGTTAATGATGTGCCCCTCTAAGGAAAGTCACAGTAATATTATACCTTAACATGTCATGAGTTCATGATGATTAAATTAGGCATAAACTAATGTGGTTATTAATACAATAATTAAAAAAACAATCATTAAGGTAGCTGATATTTCCACATGAACTCATGTGACTCATGTTGTACAGTAGTTGTAGTTAGTTCATAGTTAGCACATGCATTAACTCATCATTAGTTCATAATAAAGTAATGTATTGTTTACATATTAACACATCAATATTCATGTACTGTTATTGTTAGGTGTTATTCCTGAAGTCATGCTTTCAACTTTGGGTCAGTGACCCTGTACACACAGCCCTGCCCAACCCTGCCAGCAGAACCATGGGCATACAGTCAAGCCTGAAATTATTCATAACCCTGGGCCTCGGGTATGAATAATTTCAGCCGTATAAATAATTTTGGGCCTGACTGTATGTGACCCAGAACCACAAATGTTGCATCAGTATATTTTTGGCATTAGACAAAAATTCAATGTATGGGTCAAAATAGATAGATTTTTATATGCCAAGATCATGTTCCGGTCCCACTTTATATTAAGTGGCCCTAACTACTATGTACTTGCATCAAAAAAATAAATACAACGTACTTACTGTGTTTATAGCGTATTTGAAAACACTTGTGGTGCTTTTGAGTTGGGATAGAGGTTGGGTTATGGACAGGTTTGGTGGCATGGGTAGGTTTAACGGTAGGTTAAGGTGTAAGGGATGGTCAACAGTGTATTTACAAATGTAATTACAAAAGTTAATTATAGATGTAATTACATACATGTATTTAATCAAGCATAAGTACACAATAAATACATGTATTTACAATAAGTACATTGTAACAAACTATTAACTCCTATGTAAGTACATATTAGTTAAGGCCACTTAATATAAAGTGGGACCCATGTTCCATAAAGATATTTTGTTAATTTGGACAACTTTCAAAGCATTTTTTCCCATTTTTTTCCATTCTACAGATACCAGATTTTCAAATAGTTGCATCTCAGCAAACATTGTCCTATCCAACAAACCATACGTAAATGGAAAATATATTTATTCAGCTTTCAGAAAATTTATACATTAACAAAAAATCTTTTATGAGTGGTTTTGTGGTCCTGGATCACATACGCTGCACAGAAATCTATATGAGTGTAACAGTGCAATCTTTTTTAAGTCACACATCAAGCGTTGGTTTCGTAGCCTAGTTGGAGTTGGCTAAAAAGTTAACTGTGAGTCAAAATTATCTAATATAGATCCAGCACAAACACTAACACAAACTGGCTAATATTTGTGAAAGATAGTATAGTGTAACAAAGGCATTTTGTCTAGATAGTGTACATGATTTCCAGATGAGGTGTCAGTTTACACTGGTTCTGTCAGGTTATTCAGCAAATGCACATTCATTTTTATAACACTGTCAACGAGCAATTGTGCTTATTAACCACAAGGATCGTAAGGGATAATTACATAGTGTTGCTTTAATTCAATCAGAAATACAATAAAACACCAACATTGCGAATGATGTCACGTTTCATAAAACAGTTTTCTGTTTTTGTATTTTTAAAGCCTAATTGAAGGCTTTGAATTTTCAGTAACCAATTTAATTCATTTGTCAAAACAAAGTTCTCTAGTGAAACGCGCACAGGCTGATATGTCCCATCTAATCTGCTCCTACATCATTAACTAAATGTCACAGGAGATTGGTTGCTCTCGCCTCAGCAGCCAATGAGCTTGCTCCTCAGCATTTTCAATGCCTCAGTGTTGTTTTACATTAGCAATGTCCAGTGTGTTTTTCTGAGACCCTTCCCCACCCCAGCTCCACCTATGTTTAGATCTGCTACAGGGGTTACATATATAGTATGTTTGCATGTTATATTCTTAGACTGCATGTCTGTGAATATACTAGCAGTAGTAAGTCTCGGCACTTGATTTCGATTTCTTTTGTTTAGTTTGAAGCATTTACAGTGTGACTGGTTTAAAAAATTTGACTGTAAAATGTCTGTGTTACTTATTTTAAATCCATAGGCTGTAAAAAATTATATGATTAGTCCTGACAGCATAGGTTTTTAGTTCATTTTAACTTATTAAACTAAGTTAATCAAGTTTTAACTTCATTTTACAAGTTACATAAGCTGTTTTAAGTCAGTACAACATAATATAAGTTCAATGGTTATGGTTAAGTTCATATGGTCAATTTGATTCAGCTTAAAAATGTAAGGCAACCAGGAATTTTTTACAGGGTAGGCTGAGATGATCACATCTGATACTTTGTATCTCATACGATGAATGTAGAGTTTGCCACTATTATCAAAACATCAATCCGTTTTACACGATGTAATCTATACTCTTCCCTGTAGTGAGGTATTGATAAATCTACATATAACTCAGTCCTCTGAAACATGAAATGTCT
Source organism: Danio rerio (assembly GCF_052040795.2). Taxonomy (NCBI): domain Eukaryota; kingdom Metazoa; phylum Chordata; class Actinopteri; order Cypriniformes; family Danionidae; genus Danio; species Danio rerio. The sequence continues at coordinate 12,998,826 of NC_141038.1, forward strand.
TTAATTCAGTAAGTGTTTTAATAATACGTCATAATAATCAAAGCAGCAGCAGCAGTGTAGCAGATCTATTCCACCAAGACCAAACACATCAACAATGCCATATGCAAATTTATTGCCATACTAAATCTCTCGAAGAGTTTCTGTGATGAAAGAATTTAAACGAATCCAATCCATAATCCTTCAGAAATCACTAAAGAAACACAGTATTAATGTTGAAATATGTGTTTTGATGTTTATAATGTTTCCACCAAGACTTTTAAAAATTACTATAGAAATAAATAAAAAAAAATTTTTTGATACCAACACTGCTAAAAAACAGAGGACAGGGACTAATCTGATGTACTCTATATGCAGTGGTGGAAAGAGTACCATTACTTACAAAAAATTGTAGTGCAAGTAGAGTAAAATTATCTGTTGTAAATATTACTCAAAAGTATAATTAAAAAGTAGCCCTTTTAAAAGTACTCAAGAGTAGGGAGTAGTGAGTATTACGATGGGAAAGGTTGATGCGTGTAATTTGTGCATGCGTGTGTGTGTGTGTAAACGTAACATTCTGTAGTGCATTTAGTTATTGTTTGCGGCCATTTCAGTCATCATACAGTAAAAATCTGTCATCTTCTTATTAGTGGCATTCAGTCTAAAAAGTCTCTAAGTCATTGCGTGTAAGTATCTTCTTGGACACTTTTAATCGGAGTTGGCCTAACTAGGGCCCACGGGCCAAAGTTGGCCCTTTGTATCTTTTGATTTGGCCCCCAGAGGGAAAAATAATTGGGTTGGGGAATGTCTTTAACAGAAAGGCATTTCTCATTTCTATTTTAATGTAACCTTTTGTTTGTTTGTTTTATAGTTGAGCTACAAAAAAAGCAAACTAAAATTAAATGTTTCAATTAAATGTTGTACATGAATCAGATCATTAAAAAAATACATTCTGTCACTTAATGAATACAAATCAAGGCAAAGGCAGGTTCAGCATTACTAGTGTATTCGGCATTAACTCCATTGTTTGGATTTTTAAAAATGTTTTTTAATGGTTTTATTGTAATAAGTTTATTAATTTAATATAAATTTTCAAAAAAAATAGAAGGCATTAGTAAATACGGTTAAAGTTAATTTAATGTTATACAGTTTGCTATATTTTCTTTCGGCCCACAGCTCTCAATCAAGCTTGGATTTTGGCGCTTCATAAGTTTGGGCACCCCTGCTTTTAATGCTTTCAAACAGTTTGCTGCATGTCTTGAGGTAGTTCAGTATGGTGCAATTTGATTGGACAGGAATCACAGAATTTATCCTTCTAACCCCATAGACAGGAAAAAATAAAGTAGTGACTGCAGGTTGAAAGAAAGTGCAGTAAAAGCACAGATACTGCACTAAAATGTACCCAAGTGAAAGTAAATGTACACATTTTTAAAACGACTCAGTAAATTACAATTCCTGAGACAAACTACTCAATTATCGTCATTTGAGTATTTGTAATTAGTTACTTTACACCACTGTCTATATGACCAAAACATCCACAATGTCCTACAGTATGTAACAGAGTATGCCCATTTTTGAACATATGCAGCACAGATGTGTGGTTTCACATGCTGAAGCCACAGACACACAACCTGATGGTTCCTTAATTTCTCTCCTATAATTACAAGTGTCTGCCTTCCACCCCTGAGCACCAAATGAAAAAAGTACTCGCAAACGAATACCAAATACATGCGGGAATGTCAGTCAGTTTATCTCAGCAATGCTAGTGTTGAAAGGTCATACATCCCACCAATCTGACATCAAACAGTGAACTCGCCATAAAGCTGTTTTCAATGGATCACATTGTGTATTTGTTGTCATATTTTAGGTTTCTGTGAAATGTCTGAGTGACAAAGAAGATAAAGCATTGTTTGGGTAATTTTCTCTTTGCTGCTTTCTTATCGCATTGTCATTCATTAAAGGGGAAATCATGATGGATTCAATTTAGTCTGAGAAAGGCGATGACTGTAATTATGCTGTAACCTTTTCTTCTTTTGTTATTCATGTGTAGGCAGCAAAGGGAAAGCTGTTCTTAAAAACCCATATGACCCTGAAATAGTGAACTTAAGTTCCATATCGCAAGCGAAATGTCAGTTTTTTTTCCATATTTCTACCCTTTTAGTCAACATAGATTTCATAGATTGTCTTGTTGACAGACACGCTAAGTAAGCTCCGTTGAGGGAAATGCGAGCAGACATCATGAAAGTTCATAATTCGCCATCTGCACGGTAAGGCTTTTGTGTTCATTTGCATATTTTGACATGGTGAAAGATGAGCCAATGAGGCTTTGGATTGCAAATTTGGTGAGGTTTTAGAAAAGGCAGACAGCATTGTTTGTGGTTTAAGTGGAGTTAGGTTAGCTTTAGCTGATTATAGCAAGGACGCCATGCTACCCATTTGAAGTCATGTGCACGTAATGTTATCCTCATGGAGTATTTCATGATTGAAAACACAGTCTGAGTCTTTCGACAGATCTTAGAACTATGTGTACTCTCTGTATAATACAGTGATCCCAGTTTTTTGGATGTTTTTTTGGCGTGCTAAAAAATGCTTATTTTTGTCCATTAATCAACAAAGTAATGTGTCTAATGTAAGGGAGAGTTCATGCAGAAATTTGCTCTAAGTTTACTCAACCTCAGGGGATCCAAGATGTCTTTTTTTATAAGTAGAGCCTTCTTTTTTCATTATCATAAGTAAGTCAATGTCAGTTTAAAAATATATTCAGAATTGTGAGTTTATTTCATTCAGTTTTTTCCATTAATTTCTCTTAAACTGGACATATACACAACAAATTTATAATCTACATAAACTGAATCCATTGTTAATGCAAAATAAGTGCTGGGCAAAGATTAATGGGCAAAGTCACCTAAATCTTGGATGTTGGGAGGGTATACATTAACAGATTTTTAAGAATATATTTTGGTTGAACTTCCCTCCCAAATAATTATTGGCACTTACGGTGCATCCGGAAAGTATTCATAGCGCTTCACTTTTTTCACATTTTTTTATGTTACAGCCTTATCCCAAAATGGATTAAATTCATTTAATTCTTCAAAATTATACACACAATACCCCATAATGACAATATAGAAAAAAAAATTTTTTGAATTTGATGCAAATTTATTAAAAATTAAAACGCTGAAAAATCACATGTACAGAAGTATTCACAGCCTTTGCTCAATACTTTGTTGATGCACCTTTGACAGCAATTACAGCCTCGAGTCTTTTTGAATATGATGCCACAAGCTTGGCACACCTGCCTTTAAGAGTTTTTGCCCATTCCTCTTTGCAGTACTTCTCAAGCTCTATCAGGTTGGATGGGAAATGACAGTGTTCAGCTGTTTTCAGATCTCTGTTCAATAGGATTCAGGATGTCTCTGTACATTGCTGCATTCAGCTTTCCCTCTATCCTGACTTGTCTTTCAGTTCCTGCTGCAGAAAAACATCCCCACAGCATGATGCTGCCACCACCATGCTTCACTGTAGGGAGGGTATTAATCTGGTGATGAACAGATCCTGGTTTTCTCCAAACATAACGCCTGGCATTCACTCCAAAGAGTTTCATTTTAGTCTCATCAGACCAGAGAATTTAGTTTCTTATGGTCTGATATTTTGTCAGATGCCATTTGGCAAATTCCAGACAGGAAGTGGCTACCGTCTGGCCACACTACCATACAGGACTGATTTGGTTGGACTGCTGCACAGATGGTCGTCCTTCTTTAAGGTTCTCCTCTCTCCAAAGAAGTATGCTGGAGCTCAGACAGAGTGACCATCGGGTTATTGATCACCTCCCTGACTAAGCCCCTTCTCCCCACGATCACTCAGCTTAGATGGCCGGCCAGCTCTAGGAAGAGTCCTGGTGGTTCCAAACATCTTCCGCTTACGGATGATAGAGGCCACTGTGCTCATTGGAACTTTCAGAGCAGCAGAAATTTTTTTCCTGCAACCTTCCCCAGCCTTGTACCTTGAGACAATCCTGTCTCGGAGGTCTACAGACAATTATTTTGTCTTCATGCTTGGTTTGTGCTTCGACATGCACTGTCAACCCTGGGACCTTATATAGACAGGTGTATGCCTTTTCAAATCATGTCCAGTCAACTGAATTTACCACAGGTGAACTTCATCTCAAGAATGATCAGTGGAAACAGAATGTACCTGAGCTTATAACTTGGCAATACTTATGTTCAACAAATTGCAACAATTTCAACAAATCTTTTTTCACATTGTCATTATGGGGTATTGTGTGTAGAATTTTCAGGAAATCAATTAATTTAATCCATTTTGGAATATGGCTGTATACAGGGCCGGAGTGGGACACCTTTTCAGCCCTGGAGTTTCAAGCCTCAGACCGGCCCACCTCAGTTCACGACTGACTATATTAAAATAAGGTCATTTCCAAATCAGTTTCTAATGACACTATCACATCTTTTTTTGAAAAAACAGCTGCTTTAGAACTTCAAATGTTCAACAACCCAAACAGTATTATATGTCTTAACAATAAAAACGAAAACAATAAGTTACTCTAATGAGGATCAAACCCGGGTCCGCGGCGTCTTAACCTAACATGCTAACCGCTGGACCACAATAGCTGTGTTCAGAACAGAGACACATCTGAGTTTTATAATCATTAAAATAGATGAAAAGAGAAGAGTTGCGGTAAAATAATGAATAAAAAGGCTGTGGTCAAGTAAATAAATAAATTTAAAAAGTGTGACTGCTGAGAGCAACAGATTCTGGAGCTACGGACACCGGCCCTCGCGGCCAAAAAACGGACCGGCCCACCGGGAATTCTCCCGGTCCTCCCGATTAGCCAATCCGGGCCTGGCTGTATAGTAAAATAAAAAAGTGGAAAAAGTGAAGCGCTACGTATACTTTCCGGATACACTCAAAATTTATTAATTTCCTGTAATTGGGAGTTATTTAACCAAATATTTAATTCTTAAGTGTTTTGAAGATTAAATTATTAAAACAGTATCTTTTTGTATAAAAAAGTACAGACATGCTGAACACATGGCACCCTTTTATTTATGATATACTGCAAGGACTCTAAATGTCAATGTTTTGATTTTAAAATAGGAAGAAATGGCATTAGCTGTTTGCAGAATAAAATAAAAAAAAACATGTTTTACTTAAACACAACTTTAAATTGCAAATACAGAGTTTTTTTAAAAATATATACTTTTCATGCTGTAGTCAGCTCAGAAATTGTTTATATTAAATGAAATGTTAAAGACAATGATGTATCAACTTACACAAACAACTGAACAAAGGTTTGGATTGTTTGAGTAAAAGGACAATGGACCCTTTTCATATTTCCAGGTTTCTCAGCAGTGGAAGTCATCATAGCTAGGTCAACTTAGAGTGCAGTAAATGAGAGGGTACCACAAAAAATAAATGTTGCATTCCAACTTGCTTAAATAAAGAAAAAGTGTTATCACAACTTTCAGAAAAAGATTTTTAAAAATTGTGATCCCGATAATGGCATATACACTGTAAAAGAATCCTGGTTGCCTTACATTTTTAAGTTGAATCAAATTAAAATTATGAGTCCATTGAGCTTATATTATGTAATCTTGGTTGATTTACTTAGTTTAATAAGTTACAATAAATTACAAATATGCAGCCATGACTAATTGATCATAGAATTTTTTTACAGTATAGAAGAGAAAACAATGTATATATATACCACTAAGCTTAGTGTAATAAGAAAGGGTCTCAAGAGTCACTGGAAAAATCTTTAAAAGTTACAGAAAGGTTAGCAAATACATATATCACAGTTAACAGTGACTCAAAGAATTGTTAACCCTGAAAATGTGAGGGTACTAAAGAATATTGCCACGTTAACCACAACAAGACCACCATTGACTTTTTGTCACCCCAGAGGTATATACAATATGAGAAATTTAACACTAACTACCTATTGACGTAACACGAGACTTCGTTTGTTTTATTATGGTGATACAAGAAGGTTGCCTTAGTGTTAAAAGGATATAACCACAGAGTTACTCAAAACATATGGCGGGGAAACCACAGTGTTACTGTAGAGGTTAGACATGGCTATGACAGAGCTGAAAAGAATGAAAGAGATATGTGCTGCACTGTTACATCTGATCTTCCGCAGATGTGCTATACATCAGTGCCAGAGATGACACATTTCATTTATGTAATCAGTTAGAATTACAATAACGCATGGTATATTAGGGGAGAAGAAAGAAAACAGTTGTCTTGATGAGACCTCTATGTTGTCAAATTCACTTTTTTAGAGGTATGTTTTAAATGGTTTACTCATGTGGAAGCCAATGGAATGAAAAAAAAAATAATAATAATAATATTATATATATATTTATATATATATATATATATATATATATATATATATATATATATATATATATATAGTCAGTTTTGTGCTTATATAACTTGTATATAATAAAGTTAAGAAAAACAGGCCATCAGTATATTGTAAATCGATCGGTTCAAATATTGCTTTTAAGTTATCAAAGAAATAATTTGTGACTTTTCGTTTTGTAAGTAATAAATTGTTTTAAATTCAAAACTGTAATATATACCTCGGTGTAAAACCTATGACTGGTGGAAAAACATTATGTAATTGTTTAAACCACCTGGGTCTCTACTTTGCAATACCTTTTCTTTTTAGTTTTTAACAAACTTTTCCTTCTACTTTTTTAAAAACATTTTAACAAAAACTTTCTTCCTTTTCCACTTTTGTAGCAATTTCTAGCCAAAAATGATTGTCATCTGATTATCCCTATGATCACACATGGACTGATCATAAAGATGTCGGTACAGGCGTAACTGTTTCTTATAAAATCTCTTCAAAGTGATTCGAATTCAACTCAAATCAAACGCCGCACCAAGCGAACGCTTCGAGTATAAACCAGGGGAAAACCCACAGAGCACAGCGTCTTCAAAAACGGAGATAAGGGGGTAAAGTTAGACTATATTCATGTTAAGTACAATTATCTGATAGGCTTGCTAATGATTACGAATAGGAGACCAGCCGCGATTAATCATATCACGTGCTCCTCTGGAAATTAGTTTGTGAAACTTCACTTGTTACTAACATCATGAGAAAGAAGCCTTTAGTGCGGTAGAAAATGCACTTATTTTGCTCACCTGGCTTTTGAAGTGAATTAGCAATTTCTCTCAAACGTTTTTCATTTCCGACCAGGTTGTGGTTCGGATGACACATCAAACAGACACGGGCACTCCTGCCAAATATACACTAGTTTTTTTCATTCGTTTCTTGGGTCCAAATACACAGAAAAGAAGCCTTTTCTCAAACAAAGCCATGCTCGTTGATATTGTGGTCTCCAACTTCCAACTGGCCTGGATGCTGCTATCTCATTGGCTGTATAGGTAATCCTCAATGTTATTTTCAATCAGAACACATATCACACGGAGTGATTTTGAATTGCCGACAGGTCCAGATATTTAGCATGCCAGATATCTCACGGGTGTCACTTTGATCGCATCTGTTCACGATTGTTACTCCTGTGAGCAAACACTGATTTGCCTGTGATTTCAGGCGTTTGCGATTTCTCAAAACTATAATTTTTCAAAATAAGTAGTTTGAACAAGCTGTAAAAGTATTTTTTGTGTGTGTCTGCCATATCTCTGAAATTATAAACTTGCAATTGAGTGACTTTTTTTTCTCTAAGATTTTTCACTGTATTTATCTCCAAATTCCAGATGCTAATGTTACCTCAAAACAATGTTTGCACTGACGTAAGCTGTTAGTAAATTTGACCATATATCTTAAAATTCCCCCCAAAAAGTAGCTTTTTTTTTTTACTCCACTGCAGAAACAAGCATTAATATATTCTCCTCTCATACCTAAAGCGAAGTGTCTCAGATAATCCAAAAACCTGACGCATAAGTGTCTGAGAAAGCTTTGAAATCTTTCTCACAGGAGATCATTTATCATGGGTAGTGATACATGGAGATCTATTGTAGCATTTAAGCGCTGAGCTCATCTAAGCAGACCCTCTGGCCCTTAGTAAATTATAAAATAAAAAAAAGAGAAAGCAGTGAAGATAATTCACAGGGTTTCAAATACGATTATACCTTGTGAATTGTATTTTTCCTTTGGCTTTTTTAAACACTTTGGGTTGAAAAACGAGGTAGTTCTGGATATCCTTTTGCATGAATTATACATCAGGAGACCTTTATTTTTAAAGTTCAGATGAAGAATGAAATGTGCAAAAAATTTGCCTTCACCTTTAACTCAAGGTCATTTACGATTCACACTAATGGGATTCTGACCCAGTCCACCACAAAAAGCTTGTTTAAAAAGACTTTAAAGGTCCTATACATTTTTTTTTTTTAGTTTTTTTTAGATGTTAGTATCCGTGTTGTTAGTTAAGATATCTATAAGCTAGTGTGCTCTGAAACAGTGACAAAATACACGTTTAGAAGATATTATAAACGTGTAAGGCTTGTAGTTTGTCACTTCGCCTAAATGGATGAATGTTGTTGTTGTTGTTGTTGTTGTTTTTTTCACTTCACCTCATACTTCAGTTTCTAATTAAATCGTGACCAATCAAATGCTCTCTTATGTCTGACATGCCCCGCCCACTCCCACTGGAAGATCAGTGATAAAGCTAAACGCAATTGGCTGTCTTAAAATGAGATAAGCTACACTATTTCGCACCCTCTCATCATGTTTGGAAAAAAATACACACTTAAAAGCACTTCATGGGACCTTTAAATGCTGCAATACCTATGGAAACATTACAGACTTTGCGAAAGCCACATAATTCCTGTCATTATTGATTTTAATGGTGAAGCCTATAGACCGCTTGTTAGTGCATCTAATGTTTTAATTGCTGGCTCATAAGATCCCTTGTTGTAGCCATGCACTGTAAAAAAATCCGTAAATTAGTTTTCTGTGTTTTGTGAGTGTTTTTTTCCTGTTTATTTATGCTTTTAATTAGCATTTTGAGACATTGATTTTTTATTATTATTATTATTATTATTATTATTATTATTATTATTATTATTTTATCCAACAACTTTTATCCTTAAAAAAGTTTGAAAAAGAGACTTTTATTAACATTTTTAATAGTTTTAAAGTGGACTTATTTCTATTTATATTATTTCTTATACATTATATTATTTCAAACTACTAAAATGTCAATAAAGTCACTTTGTTGAACTGCAGAGTTGATTTTTCAACATCAAAGGCCAACAGAGCAGAGATCAACATCCATCCACAATGAAGTTCACAACTGTAAATAAACTGAAAATACAGCCGAATCACAAAATAAGGAAGTTTCACAGAGAAGGCAACCCAAAATACACTGAAGTATAGAAGATGAGTGCCTAAAAATAAAATCCTGAATTTAGGATGAGCTGAAAGAAAGATGAATATTTATTTCATTTCATACAAAAGAAAATAAAAATGAAAAGACTATTTTTATCATGTCTGTCTTAGGTGAGATCTTTCTTTTAGAATATATATTAATGCAAGTTAAATTTGGGTAAGTGACAGAACTGAAGTCTTTCCAATTGTTGGCCATATGTCAGCTATTGGTTGTAATCAGGCTAATATGGGGTTCTTAATGTACAGTTAAAGTCAGAATTTCTAGCCCCCCTTTGATTTTTTTTTTTTTCATTCTTTTTCAAATATTTCCCAAATGATGTTTAACAGAGCAAGGAAATTTTCACAGTATGTCTAATGTTTTTTCTTCTGGAGAAAGTCTCATTTGTTGTATTTCGACTAGAAAACAAGCAGTTTATTATTATTATTATTTAAAATAGATTTTAAAGAAATACTTGAAAGAAATCACATGTATCAAGCTTTTGTTCTATTTTTAAACAACTGAAAATGTCTTAAAACCCTCTATTTTTGCTAATGGACCCAACGCCAACCAAGACAATATTTTCCTTTAAACTATAAAAAATTTTAATAAAAGTAACTTTTTTAGAGTTAAAAGTTGTTGGTAAAAAGATCAACATCCCATAATGCAATGAAAGCATAAATTAACAGAGGGTAAAAAAAAAAAACATTAAAATAAGTAGGGTTAACAGCAAACTTGCGTATATTATTTTACCCATAGAGAGAGATGGAGAATAATGTAAAATAAAATTTTCTTTTACCCATATTAAATTTTTTTTTTATGTTTTAGTGTTTATTACACTGCAAAAAATGCTGTCTTAAATTAAGTTGATTTAAATTAACTTTACAAGTCATGTAAACTTGCATTAAATAAACTGACCTAAAATAACAAGTAAAAATTTGTGTAACTTAAAGAAATAAGTTGTAACCTTACTATTTTATTAGTACAAGTAAAAGTAACTTAAAAACAAGATTTTATGAAAATTTTGCATAATTTGTAACACTTGTTAAAATGTATTTGTTTTTAAAATATGTTGGTAGTGGCCTAAATATTTATTTCTATTTTCCAGAAAGAAATAATGACTAACGACATTTTATAAAAAGGGTTTTTATAACAATATATACATTGTGGCAGTTCAGGAAATAAAAAAGACTAGTGCTAAAGGGGTAATTATTACTTTAATATATTTTAAAATAGCCTAGAAAAAATAGTGACTACTGAAAAAAGAGTGATGAAATGCATTCGCTGATGCTACTATGCCATTTTATCTTTTCTTTTACCTGACTTTTAACGCTTTTGTTAATCTGTGTTTTTGATTGAACAATAGTCCCATTATTTCAGTGAGCATTGATCGAAACCTTATGTTTGTGTTTACCACTTATTATGGCTGTTTATTATTAGAAGTTTAATAAAGATCCTCCCGAAAAAAGGTTTGCTGACATAAACAAATACACAGTTCGAAGTTTAAAACTGAACTGTGCACTTTTTGTTTTACATGCTGACTGACATTTTTAATAAGCAAAGAAGGGCTGAAGGAAGATTTAATTTTATTAATTAAACATTATGACTAAGCAGCTGAAGTCAGATTTATTAGCCCCCTGTTTATTTTTTCCCAAGTTTCTGTTTAACAGAGAGATTTTCTCAACACATTTCTAAACAAAATCATTTCAATAACTCATCTCTTATAACAGTAAATAATATTTGACTAGATATTTTTCAAGACACTTCTATACAGCTTAAAGTGACAATTTTAAAGGCTTAACTAGGTTAACTAGGCAGGTTAGGGTTATTTGGCAAGTTATTGTATAATGATAGTTTGTTCTATAGACTATTGAGAGAAAAAATATAGCTTAAAGGGGCTAATAATTTTGACTTTAAAATGGCTTTAAAAAAAGCTTTTATTTTAGCCAAAATCAAACAAATAAGACTTTCTCCAGAAAAAAAAAAATATTATCTTACATACTGTGAAAATTTTCTTGCTCTGTTAAACATCATTTGTGGCTAATAATTCTGACTTCAACTGTACGTATGGTTAGTTTATTTACATCCTCAGCTTGTCTCACAGTTCAAACATAATATTGCACAATATAGGTTTCTGAGTGTGTTTTTGGCTCGGCTGCAAATCTAATTTTACACATTTCTTTTGGAAAAAAGAAAAGCTGAGATGTATTGATTGGTGGTGGCAGTGGGCTGGAGTTAATTATATCTAATGTCCCTTGACAGTTCTTTGAGCTGGAGTTCAGAGCCTGCACTGTGTCTACTGACTCCCAAACGTGCCGTGATTTAGCAACTTTTTATGTTCTTTTTAATCCCTTCTGCCAAAGTTTAGACCTCTGAGAAATCCAGCTTTATGAAAAAAGAGGAGGGTTTCCGTGTCTGTGTGCATGCTTCATAAACACTTACTACCTGAACTCCGGGTTTGCTCGGTCCTGCTGGGAGAAAATCAAGACTCCCTCAGCTTATTAATGTTGATCGTATATTCTCAATTCACCCAGAGAGGGCTAGGGCTCCACTGAAATAGGGCGAAAGGAACACTTTGGCTGTGTAATATAGTGAATTGCTCTAAATCACAGAACAGCCGCATTTCTCGGGGGGTTATTTTTTAAGAGGTCTTATCAGATGTGGAGTGTGTGTTTTGAAATGATATGATGCAGGGTGTGTGGCTCGTTTCCTGTTGTGGTGAAAGGTGGTTGTTTTTTTTGTGAATACTGTGTTCAGATGTATTTTTTTCCTTTTTTATCGAACTGTTATTATTTGAATGAAATTTTAATAAATTTTTTTTTTTTTTTGCTGATTTTAAACTTTTTTCAAAGTGAAGTTTCACAAACTAATTTCGAGAGGAGCATGTGATATAATTGATCGTGGCTGGTCTCTCATCTGTACACATTAGTAAGCCTATCAGATTATTCCGAACTCAATATAAATAGCCTGTTTAGTCAAACTGGACTGAAAATGCAAGTTCATGCGATAAGTTTCACAGTTCGCTGCATTGGAAAGTTCAAGCTTGGTGAACTCTGACCTGCGAAATCGCATCACATTGCGTGGGACCAATCAAGGATCAAAACATGAACTCTGTGGACAGAAATTTAAAATATAGACTAATCACTCGCTTTTTTAAATGCCTAATCCCCTTGTTTAACCCTGTCCCTTTTCGTAGCGCCATACTACAGAATTCCATGCTCATGCTCAAACATGCTCAATCTCTAATGTGAAAGCAGCATAATCCTCCCTTATTTTCATTTTTTGGAAGATTCCCCCCATCCACCCATCTCCCTTATTTTCTCCTTTACCAGAAGGACCTCTCGAGAACTACCTGATCTCGTACCCCCTTATATGCTTATTGACCTGGAGGCAGCCCTGGGCTCAATTATCTCCAAGCTACAGCATGCCAAACCTGCTATTATTATCAAGCAATATCTAAGTGTGAACTCTTGAATTATATATATTATTTAGAACTTTAATAACGTGAATTAATGTATGTTGATAAGATAGTTGGGTTTTGTTTTTTCCATTTTCTTATGATATGCTTTATTTTTTTATCTATAGTAAATATTTTCTCTTTTAAATTGTGGGTAATATTTAATTTTATTCTTTGTAATTAAAGTCTAATCAGTGGAGATCAAAATTAGAGACATTTCATTTTTAAAATAATTTATAACATTTAAATTTTTACATATTCATTCATTCATTCATTCATTTTCTTTTTGGCTTAGTCCCTTTATTAATCTGAGGTCGCCACAGCGGAATGAACCGCCAACTTATCCAGTGCAGCAAATGCCCTTTCAGCTACAAACCATCACTGGGAAACACCCATACACTCTCATTCATACAAATATACTACGGACAATTTAGCTTCCCAATTCACCTATAGCACATGCCTTTGGACTGTGGGGGAAACTGGAGCACCCGGAGGAAACCAACACGGGGAGAACATGCAAACTCCACACAGAAATACCAAGTGACCCAGACTCGAACCAGTGACCTTCTTGCTGTAAGGCGACAGTGCTAACCACTAAGCCACTGTGACACCCTAAACTGTTTTTTTTTTTTTTTTCAGATAATGTAATCTTCACTGTCCAAAATGAGGCGGAAGTTTCATCATTTTAGTTTTTGTGACACTTTTCTGCAAAATGCAAAAAATATTAAGTTATTCTTCAGACACACATTTTAAAACTCTGACACTTTTTATGACTCATAAATGATTTTAATATTATGTTATATATCCTGCACAGAAAACTCGTAAACTAAACTATATTTAATTTAAATTATAGAAATAATGTAGTCTTCATTTTCCAAAATGTGAAGGACTTTTTGTCATTTTAGTTTTTGTGACACTTTTTAGTAAAAAAACAAGCAACTAAAATTTTTAAATGTTGCAGCAGTCAAAAGCTATTTTTAACATTTAAATGAGAAAAAAAAAGAGTTGTACTCCAGACACACATTTTAAAACTCTGACTCTTTCTGTGACCTTTATAAGTGATTTAAATGTATGTATTATATCTCCTTCACAGATAACACAACTACAGGTTGTGTTTGCATGCAGCAGCGTGTCGTCCTAAAGGAGATAAGGAGAGCTAATCTCTGGTTCACAGTTCCCTAGAACCTTTTCATACATTAACCATCGCAGAAACAACCTTCAAATGGAGCAATATCCTGTGCTGGCTAATTATCAGACTTCACATCCTAATAGATCTTTTGTGAAGGTATAAGAGCCAAATCAATCACAAGTGTATAGCCCGAGAGCATCTTCTTTCCGAGGACTAATTTGTCCAGCATTTCACATCAGTCTCTATATCTCTGAAGCTTGAGTAAATTGAAAGCAGGGTGAGACGAGTGAGTGAGGATGGATCTTATTCACAAATATCACCCGAGGGTTGAGAATGAATCAGGCTGAGGGCTCATTTTCCAAACATTGGTTAGCCATTGTCAAAAATCTGCTTTTATTCTTACTCTCATCGCTTGCGTTTATCATTGGGCTGTATCATCCAAGGTTATGTGCTGAGGAGAGTGACGTATTGAGCTAATAATAGCCTATGAATAAACTATTGGAATTGTGTATATTTGAATTCACTTATAAAACTGAATCAGAAGTATAGAATTAGCCGGAGGGGACGTGTGCCCACAAATATTCACCGACTATTGAAATGTACCCAATATTTTAATTCATAATGGGCGGGTGTCGATTTATAGGTCCCCACCAACTTTAAGAGCATTAAACCGAATATTATATGTCATTTAAAATAATTTAAAGGCCGACCATAGCATGATGTAGCAGTGCAGTTTTTCCTGCCCAATGATATTGATTGACAGTAGGCTTGTAACGGATTACGGTTGATCTGTGATTCGTGCAGATCACAACCTACAGTTCGGAACACCCACAGATTAATACTTTTTATTTTTACTTTACTAAATTTGTAAGGATTTTAATAAGATCACATGTATGAAAGCATTTAGGCCTTCCTGTAAAATATAATGATGACGGAAGGAGTTTTGTTAAGTTTTTCGGGATGTGGTGGGTTTCTTAGGTTATTGAAGGTGTTTAGTGTCGCTACTTGTTTAGCCTGCATCAATGCATTTAGTGTAAGCTGCACAATTAATCATTCAAAGATTTCTATCCCAACAACAACGCAACAAATTATAAATGATGGTGATTTGCATGTTTATTAATCCTGAAAAACACATCATGAAAAAGATTCAGTCTTTAGTTTACAAACAGTCAATTAACACAGCAGTACTTTGATAACAGTTTATAGTTTAAATAAAACCACTGATGTTTATGGTAAAGATTAAAATCACCGTCATATGCATTTAACTTGATCTTTAAAAATGAAAGTTGTAGGCAGCAATTACATTATTTAACCAAAAGGTGGCGACAACCAGCCAACAAAAATATGCCACTGAATAATCCTTCAAAAATACACATCTAGCAATGAAACATGAAGTTTTATGAGTTAATAACTGAATCATTTATTAAAAATAAGACTAAAAGTAAATATGGGTTCTACAAATTGTAATGTTTGATTTCTACATTTAGCATTCTAAGCAACAGTAGTAAAAACTCAAATATTTTACAATTTATTTTATTCAGCTGATTTCTGTATTTCACTAAATGCGGTAAAAACCCTAAACGAGGTTAAAGTTTGGTTGTGGTGCTAACATGTTTGCACTCGGTGCAATAGTTAACTTAGTTCGATACGAACAAACTGAATAAACAAAGGGCGCTGGTTGCTCACTTACCAAATCTGTAAAGACAGGACAATCAACAGCAACTAGAGCCACGTCTTTATGAAAAGAAGACTACAAGCGAATCCGGATCTCAGCGTTTGCAGACCAGAACAGCTCTCAGGTAAACAATAATCCTCCTTAGACACGTAAGTTATTGTTGTCGAGCGTCGCGTACACTGTTAATCCACACGTGATCCAGATGAGCTCTCACAGAGAGAAAATGAAAACGAAACTTAACGGCAGGAAACTAAAAGCAACACTTCACGCTTGTTTTGCCAGCACAACGTGGCGTCTATGTCGCGTAAAAACACGGTGACAGTAATGAATATTAATGAAGTTGCACAATAGAGCGCACTGATTGGTTTGAACCAAGCCTTACTCATGCATTAATGCATCACACTGTAAGACGTAATAAGACACACTCTGGCACAGACGCCCAGTCTGCACGCTGGAATACACGCTATTATGTCATGACCGTGATTCAGCTTCAAAAATTTGTTTCAAACAGGAAGTACGAATTTGCTTGAAATAACGCAAAAACAACCAATTTACACTTTTTAGTGAAATATAGGTGTCCTAATAGTGTTTTTAGCAGTGTGGGACACATATACGACTGTCAACAGCTCAAAAAATGTGTTTTGGTGTTTCGTGACCCTTTAATTAAATTACAGGTTCTCAGTTCTGATTGTTAAAACCAAGTTTCTTTCTGTGCTGTTTTTGTAATAAATGAAAAGCAAATTACATTTGTCTCCTCCCCTTTTTGGCTGATCCAAAAAAAAAAAAATGGTCTGATTCCTGACTGAAAAACCATATTGTGATCCAAACCATGAGATTTGTGATCCACTACATCCACTACACTACATGCTTATTTCGCAAGCCCTGCGGTTAATTCATGATATAGCACTCGCACAAGATAACTCCAAAATCCTTCGTAGAGATCTTCTACTGTTCCCGGTGAACAACCTCTGACCTACATTCTATGTGCAACCTGAATATCGCAATACTTGCAGTTTTGATTTTAGAATATTTTATTGGATATTCTGTATTTCTTCATCTTGATTAAGTTCTACAAGCTGAATGTCTGCAGTTTAGGAGTTCATAACCAACATTTCTGTAGTTTAAAAAACATCTCCCTTAAAGTGGACATATTAATTAAAAATCGCTTTTATAAGGTGTTTTATAAGGTGTAAATCTATTTGTAAAATCACACTTGATAAAAACAGTCTGCAGAAACACTTTGATTAACATTCTCTCTTTATGCATCAGTGGGGAAAAGCCCCACTCATTAGTGAAGATCTCTCCCTCATTAGCATAAACAGCCCTGAGTGAGAAGCACCATTCATCATTAGAGTTTTCACCTGCTGAAATTAATTTCAGCGACTAACAAGATTATAAATGTGGAGTTTTATGATGCACAAATGAATTGTCTCAGACTGCCTTTTTCTGAAACGCTTCCTCTTTTACATTTTCCGTTTTTCCACAGAGATGACATTAGTGCTGTTTTGAATCTGCTACAATGCTGGCATGTAGGCTTTGTAGTCCTGCCCTCTTTAAAAAAAGGAGCACAATTTCATTTAAATTTAAAGTGACAGTCAACAAAATGGCACAATTTGAAACAAACATTGGGCAGTTTCAAAGAGTTAGAAAATGTCATTTGAATTTAGAGCGACAGTCACCAAAATTACACAATTTAAAACAAATATTGGGCTGTTTCAAAGAGTTAACTTATTTGTGGGGTATGTTAAGATAAAACTTCACATACACGCTCTAGGGACATCACAGACTTGGTTTACATTCTGTAAAAAGGAACATAATGGTCCCCTTTAAAAAATCAGTTGTCTTAAATTTGAAGTGTTCAATAATCAAGTGAAAAAATGTCCTTCAAAACAATTTTAAATGACATAATCTTCAGTTTTGTTAAATAACGCTTATCAATAATAATTCAAATTTACACAATTTAAATTTAAATAGAAAGGGACTAAGCCAACTAGAAAATGAATGAATGAATGAATGAATGAATAAATGCATTGAAATAGTTTAGTTGCATTTTTAGCTCCATAAGGGTCCCATTCAAACAGATGTGAATAGGTGTGTTTTGAGATTCTAGTCACATTCATTTCAAACGCACACACATATTTTGTTCCCAGTAGTTATTTTCAATAGATACTTACACTAATCTCTCCCTGAAGATATGAAGAATTGGTCGTTTAATGTGAGAAGCAGCACTATTTAAGCTCTTATAGCAACCTCCCTGATGTTTTAGTCAGATCCATTTATCATTTTGTCATGAGAAAGTCTATAATACCCAGAGAAAGATCTGGAAGTGTTCTCGTTCATCTCAATGCCAGTTGCTCAGTGGGATTTTCTGTAAGTATGTAATTTAAAATATATTATATTATATTATATTATATTATATTATATTATATTATATTATATTATATTACATTCATTCGTTCATTTTCTTATATTCTTATATTTCTTATATTCGGCTTAGTCACCACAATGGAATGAATTATCAAATTATTTAGCATGATTATCCTCCAAATTGTACTCTTATTCACACACATACACAATTTGTTTTATGCAGCGGATGCTCTTCCATCTGCAACCCAGTACTGGAAAACACTCATACACTTCCATTCCCACACATACACTACAGACAATTTAGCTTACCCATTTCACCTGTACCGCATGTCTTTGGGCTTGTGGTGGAAACCAGAGCACCCAGAGGAAACCCACTTGAACACGGAGAACATGCAAACTCCACACAGAAGGCTTGAACCAGTGACCTTCAGGCTGAGAGGCAATCGTGCTACTCACTGTGCCACCTTAATACCTATTATATTATATTATATTTATATTATATTATATTATATTATATTATATTATATTATATTATTAAAACAAGTACTTTAAAGTCAGTGTGACTCAGAAGTTGCTGAGGAGTTTTTTCAGAATGCTGACGTACTTAAAATTGAACTGAATATTGAGCAGGGGGCGGAGCTTTATTTTTGCGCATCATTCTCTCATAGCAAACTAACAGTTAGAGGGGCGTGGTTTATGTATATTGTGGCTGAAGCCATCAAACTGACATCAACAGAGAAGAACTTTGACTGAAGTTTACCAAAGGGTAAGAATTGTTTTTTTTTTTTTTTTTTACTTTTTGTAGTATTTAAAAAAATAAGTGTTTTTTTAATATATAAAGTTAATAAGATGTTTTATTTATTCTATTGTTTTTCAGTTTTACTTTTATTTGGGTATATCATGCTAAACTGGCCTGATGTACATTAAAATAAGAAAATGAAATGAAAATAAAATGAGTTCAATTGTTGGTCATCCCCCTGTAATTTTTCTTGAGGTTGCTTAGTGATTCTCTTTCTAAATTTGCTTTATAATTTATTTACTTTTTGTTTTTGTCTTTGCTTTAAAGCATTTGTATGCATTTGAATGTCTAACAAAAACTGCTGTACTTGTCAAAAGATACCTGTACCACTGTAGTTCTGTTGAAAAATGTGACAATAAAAAAGTTCAATTGGAATATAATACAAATATATAATAATAATAATAATAATAATAATAATAATAATAATAATTACAATAATAATAGTATTTTAGAAAATAATTAGTACTATAATGGAAATTCATATATTGTTGTAATTAGGGATGCATTTGGGGACATTTTTCAGTTTAATTTTTACATTATGTCTGTTGTGAATTTCTCTGTCTGGTTCACGGCACTGAAACTGTTGTGAAATTCTCAGACGAGCAAAAAAAAAAAAAACAGCAAGAACTTTCAGGTATCTTCCACGCAGAATCCTTTAATAAGAAGAATTCAGCGTCACTGTGGCATCATCAAAAGAACTCTCACTGCTACAGCAGACACTCAGTTTAAATACATTTTACAGACATTGATACATGTAGGTGGGGACAGTCTAAAACAAAACATGCACGTGAAGTGTTGGCAGAGTAAATTGCCTTTCCAGCCCCGATCTCAGCAGCATATAAGAACCCATTCACGATACATTTTAGCAGGAATGCAATGTGCAAATGGAGACAGAATTCGTCCGACCAGTTGACCGACTTGACCATTTGTTAGACAATAGACACATCTGTGCTGTGAAACTGACAATTTGCATTACTTTGGAGACAGTCGGGGCTGAGGTAACCAAGAGATTTTAGGGTCTGCCACACCCTAAAAACCAAAGAATATAACTTTTCAGTTATATATAGATTATTGCTTATTTAGAACTGGGTTATATCAATTTATATTCCCACATTTCCATTGATGTGATCACTTGTTTTCCATTGTGAGGTCCTGTGAAGAGATGATGCCAACCATAGAAGACTCAATAATCTTGGACCAGGCTGTATCCTTAGGAGATGCAGTGGCGCTCATGGAGGTGTGGAGAGCATGAGACTGATTCCTGAAAGACCCCGGTGACAGATGAGTCTCTGCATTGATCCGCGTATACCCGTTCTCCAGCCTCCGGTGCCCAAACTGCAGCTCTTCACAAGAGGTTTGGCCAGAGGAAAAATGGTCATAACCAACTGAGCCTGGTTTGTCTCTAGGTCTTTTTTTTTTTTTGTCCTTCACTTTTGTCACTTGGTGAAGTTTGTTTCCACTGTTGCTGCTGGCTTGCCTGGCTGAATTAGAATGCTTCAAGTGTTTATCAAGTGTCAGTGACAGAATGACAGAATGCGAGTGTTTTTTTAGTAACAGCCCATGCTAAAGTCACCTTTTTAGGTTACAAACACAAATCACAGTCCCCTACCTCTTATAAACAAGCATAACTCATGGTTTTGGCATATTTGATCTTACTAGCTCATTACCTTACCAGAATCACTCCTTTAGGGAGAAGTGTCTCTTATCTCCATGCACGCTCTTCTCTTACGTTTTGCCTCCGCGCTAAATCTTTTCCTCTATGCATTAGGAGTGATATAAAACACAAAGGCTGAGCACACGCATGACAGTCAGGTCAGTGCCTGAGAGCGGCTCATATGTCTGAGCGCCAAGATTGGCTCCAGATGCCGTGAAATGTATTGCAGACCAACTGTGGCTTTGTAATGTGAACGTGTGGGATGAGAGCCGCATGCTTGTGTCTTGATACGGTCGGCAGATGTATTGTATGCTGGGCCTCATGGTAATCGTCGGGTTTGAAGAAGCTCTCAGAGCACAATAGGTGGGAGGACACGCTGTTGGTTGCTGGATCTGTACTAATAAACAGGTCTGCTGTGGAAGATGGAAGTGCTGTGCTGGTAGTAGTGTCACGTAGGCAGACTTTTCAAATGCCTGCCATTTTTGGTTTTACAATGTTTTTTTTTCTGTTTTTATTTTTGTTCTTATGCTTTTGTTTTGTTTTATATGTATTCATGTTCTGTCCTATTTTGTTTTAGGTTTCATTTTGTTTATAGTTGTGTTCTTTTTATTGTTTAATTTAGTTTTGTTATGTTTTTTTTCTGTTCATTTTGTTGTTTTTGTAGTTACTAAAGCTAATTTTTTTTAGTTACTGCAACATCATTTTTAGATATAACTATTTGTCTAGTTAATGCAGATTTTTTTTCTAGTTAAATCAAACTAAAATGTCTAGTTATTGCAAATTATTTTCTAGCTACTGCAACTTAATTTTTCATATTTTTATAAAATAATATTTCTAGTTCCCTTAACTTAATTTTTTCTAGATGTTATATCAAATTTTTTTTTCTTGTTACAGCAACTTAATCTTTCTAGTCACCACAAATTATTTTTTTCTAGTTACTGCAACTAAATTTTTTTTTTAGTTCTCATAAATTTATTTGTCTAGTTAATGCAGACAAGTTTTCTAGTTACTTCACCCTAAACTTTCTAGTTATTGCAAATTGATTTAGTTTTGTTATGCTTTTTCTCTGTTCATTTGGTTGTTTTTTTAGTTACTAAACTTTATCTTTTCTAGTTACTGCAACTTCATTTTTCTAGTTGTCAATATATATTTTTTCTAGTTACTGCAACCTAATTTTTCTAGTTGTCATTTATTTTTTTCTAGTTAATACAACCTAATTTTTCTAGTTGTCATTTATTTTTTTCTAGTTAATACAACCTAATTTTTCTAGTTACTGCAACTTAATTTTTCTAGTTGTCGTGATATATTTTTTTCTAGTTAATACAACCTAATTTTTCCAGTTACTGCAACTTCCTTTTTCTAGTTGTCATATATTTTTCTAGTTACTGCAACTTATTTTTTCTAGTTACTGCAACATAATTTTTCAAGTTCTTATAACTTAATTTGTCTAGTTAATGTAGAATTGTTTTATAATTACTTCAACTTAAAACTTCTAGTTATTGCAAATCATTTTCTGATTACTGCAACTTAATTATTCTTGTTCTTATAACTTAATATTTCTAGTTCCTGTAACTTAGTTTATCTAGTTATTGTGCCTTTATTTTTAGTTACGGTAACCTAATTTTTCTAGTTACCACAAATTATTTGTTTTGTTACCGCAATTACATTTTTCTATAGAATATAATTAATATATGAATGTATACAGTTGGGCGAGGCAGTGGTGCAGTAGGTAGTGCTGTCACCTCACAGCAAGAAGGTCGCTGGGTTGCTGGTTCGAACCTCGGCTCAGTTGGTGTTTCTGTGTGGAGTTTGCATGTTCTCCCTGCCTTTGCGTGGGTTTCCTCCGGGTGCTCTGGTTTCCCCCACAGTCCAAAGACATGTGGTACAGGTGAATTGGGTAGGCTAAATTGTCCGTAGTGTATGAGTGTGTGTGTGAATGTTTCCCAGAGATGGGTTGTGGCTGGAAGGGCATCCGCTGCTTAAAAAACTTAAGCATAAGTTGCTTAAGCTTGCTGGATAAGTTGGCGGTTCATTCCACTGTTTCGACCCAGTATGTATACAGTATAGAGAGGCAGCTCATACAATAAAAAAAAATTAAGTTGAACATATTTTGTTTGTTTAAATTTAGCCCATGTAAATTGTTTGCAACCAGGTACCTTAAAAATTTTAGGAAATCCAATGAATCATTTTGTTCAGTGTAGGTTGCAGAAAATATCTCACAATATTTAACATTTGATGTGAAGTGGAAAGTGAAGCGTGGTGGTCGGTAGATCTGCTTCTTAATCAGTAGTTAAGCACAGTGAGGGCCTCCAGATCCACCATAATGAACGGCACTCTAATTGGACTCTGGCAACCTCTGTCCTCATCTGGCTGCCCTTTATTATGTATGGGTGGAACAGGCAGGAGCCAGGAAGCCCACCACTTCAGAGCCCACCGCAACACAAATAAAACTGCACTGATGAGATTAAGCAATTCAAGATGTGTGCGTGGACTTTTTAAGGCAAACAGTGCTGTTGCGTCCTGTTGTCAGGCTGTTGCGTGCTCACCTCACACAAGGCCACATGCACATATAAACAGAGCCGGGCTGTTTTCATTGTGCCCTTATGTGCCACTCAGTAAATAAACATCATTTCCCATAACTGTTATATGGGAAAAGATAAATATAAGAAGCTAATTCAAAATCTTTAGCCTTGGGAAGCTGTTCAGATGATGGTTAGTGATCTATTTTTGTTGGCTTGTAGAAAAGAGTGACCAGGAGGTCAGCCTGCTGACAGTATGAAACCTAATTGAATTTGAATTGTTAATTTTATGCACACACTTTTCACTGAAGCGAGCAAGAAATGTTTTTAGAGCATTTTAAAATGTTGTGTTTTGGTTACAGTTGCACATTTGGGCAGCACCTAGCTGTCATTTAGGATTTTCATCTGACATTTTTGTTACTATTTATTCTACCTTTTTTAACTTAATGAAATGTCCCATAATGTTTGTAAAATGATCAAATAAATGTTCTGACCATTTGTATACAGTTAAAGGCAAAATTATTAGCCTTCCTGTGGAATTTTTATTAGATTTTAAACTTTCTCCAAATGATTGTTTCCCAAGTCTTATTTCATTTGGTTTTGCTCGGGAAAAAATGCAGTTTATTATTATTATTATTATTATTATTATTATTTATTTATTTATTTATTTTTTAGGAGTTGTATTTTTTATTTAGGGTAATATTATTAGCTCTACATTATTATAAATAATTATAATTATAATATTTATTAATAATTTCCTATTTAATACAATTAACCTAGTTAAGCCTTTAAATAGCATTTTAAGCTAAATAATATGTTGCAAAATTACTAGGAAAAATAGTATGTACTTTCATCATGGCAATGAAAAATGGCAAAAAGTTGTAGAAATTAGTTACTAAAGCTATGTTTGAAAAATAAGTTGAAAAAAATCCTCTCTGTTGAATAGCACTTGGGAAATATTTGTAAAATATCAAATTAAAATTTCACAGGACAGCAATACAGATCAAATACAGAGCACATTCAGCAATAATATTTCTGTTATGATCACCAAAGATCTAGCAGTTTCAGCTCACTGTAGAACTACATTGATATGAACTACAACTCCCGGAAGTCTTTGCACCCATCACTCCTGTCACAGCTGACAATCATTCAAACACTGTCACAAACACACAGCCAAACCTCGTGATTCACTCATTACTTGGACTATTTATACACCTCACATTCTCGCACACTTTGCTGAGTCTTGTAAAATGCAAGCGAGCAACTAAAAGTGTTTTCCTGTGTTTTGACCCTTTGGTCTGTTTATTGTTTATGTTGTTTTGCCGCCTTTCCCGACCATTCCCCTGTTAATTTGACCTTGGAATACGGGATAAAAAAATTAAAAATTAACAGGATTTTTTTTTGTACACGCACACAAAGTTCCATACCAAAATACTACAGCAGACATTAATCGAGACACTAAAGTTTCAGTCATTTCAATTCAACAATTTAAATTAAATATCTAAAATACTCCTTAACCTTTAACATAAATCTTAAAATTAATAATGTGAAGGAGATATGGACCATTTCAATGTGGTCATGTCTTTGGCCCATGAACTTTCATTGTTCTGCATAACTGTATTTAACATCTCATAACTAAGAGGCGATTCAGTCATAACTTCATGTTAATTTTATGTTATTTATCAATATGTAGCTCTTTTTGTATTCTTGGAAGCTATAGAAATTAAAAATGTAAAAGATACATTTTTATGGAGATACATTGGGATCATTGTTTTTGTTTGCATCCTTAAAAATGGTATATATGAAAAAGCAAGAGCAAAACAATGCACTATCATCTCTCCTTGTTTTTAATATCCTCTTGTCTCCTCCATTTTTATAAATGTAAATATAAAGTGAGGGCTAAATGAAAGTGTAGTGCTGTTTTCAGCTATTTTTCTCTTTAAAATACACAAGCATGTGAGTCACTAAGAACTGAGAGAAGTCTTAAACCATCCTAAATGGATTCCTGCTGAGGCTGAATGGATGATATTGCTTCAGTAAGTGGTAATTCAGACCACTTCATGTACATTATTTCAGCATCGACAGTATAGTGAGCTTTCAGCATTAAGGCCTGAAAACTGAAAAACATTGACAGATCTGAACTGAGTACTCTTTCTACACACTGTTAAACTCTCTTCATCTCAAACAGTTGCACACTAAGCATGAAACATAATCACAGAAATTGTCTTCTAATGAGACAGTTTAAGCAGTAGCAAAACAAAATCTCAGACAACATCACAAGAGCCAGCTTATAAAGCCCTGATGGCCCAGCATCACAACTCTGGGCCTCAATCCCAGAAAGCGCAAATGCTGTAAAAAAAAACTTTTTTAATGTTATAAAAAGTTGTGATTCTTTATTTTAATTTTTTTAACTTTTTAAAATAAAACAAAGAATAACATTTAACTAAGACATTAACAATTTATTCATAAAGCCTCGGCTCAGTTGGCTTTTCTGTGTGGAGTTTGCATGTTCTCCCTGCGTTCGCGTGGGTTTCCTCTGGGTGCTCCGGTTTCCCACACAGTCCAAAGACATGCGGTACAGGTGAATTGGGTAGGCTAAATTGTCCGTAGTGTGTGTGTGAATGTGTGTGTGTGGACGTTTGAATGAATTGATTCATACATAATGAATCCAATATATTAATGTATAATTAAGAGTACTATTCAGATTTAATCTCAGAATATAGTTTACAGGAAACTTTTCTTGTATAATAGGGGTTGTACTATAGCTTAAAAGTAAGATAAAATTAGATGCATAGTTTTGATGATTTGATGTACAGTAACCGCTGAAGTTTCCTAGCTGTGTCCAAAATTGCATACTTCTCGTGTAGGCAGGGTGCAAATACAGAGGGGGTTTGGGGTGGGATTGACCACCCTAATAAACATTTGATCCCCCTAAAGGATGTTAAAACGACATGTATGGGGGGTTACTGCCCAAAATATTGACAAATTGTTTTCTCTGATCTGTATCTTAAATAATAATATTATCAGTTAAAATAATAGATAATAAAAATATACATTCTACCACCCCATAACGGTTCATACCATAGTGAATGCATAATTGCACCAATGCAAGGAAAGAAAATAGTTCAACAGTGTGATACTGGCAGATCAAGAACACCAATGGACATTGTAAGTCTACACAAGACATTTTTCTTGTAAAATAAGTGATTGAATCTACATTTAAAAGTAGATTCTAGACACACTTTTTACAGCTTTTAGTTTTTATAGTTTGATGTACAGTAACCTCTGATATAACTACATTTTTGTAGGTCAGAATGCACTACATATCTCTCAAAACCCTGTAAACTCAAATATGCTTAATAAATTAGATGTCTTTTTTTATTATTACAAAAACTAAAGAGATTAACATGCTGGATTAAAAAAATAAAAAAAAACCCTTGCACTTATAAAAACACCAGCAGTAAATTAAGAAAAGATCTTCATCTGTTTTACCGCATACGTGTTGCAAATCCTCATAAAGCAAACACATTACGAAAACGCCTACATCACAACACATGTGCTATGTCCCAATCCGCATACTATGCGTCCTAAATAGTATTAAATGGTAAATAGTAAGCAACAGTTTTTCTCTGATAATTAGTATGTCCCAAACCATAGTATGTTGAAAAGAGTAAGCCAGAGGTTCCCGGATGGATGCTATTTCCGGTAAAAATTTTAAGTGTAGAAGCGTCCATACTCTAACCGCTGATATTGGCCTCAATACATTGTGCGTTGAACTTGAATTTGATTAGAACTACAAACGCGTGTGAAAAATGTAAATAAACTACAAACATGATGGACGCGCGAGAATGAATGACTGAATGACTGTTAGTCAATATCTAGCCCACTGGAAAATATTTAAATCGCATTATCTGTGTTATATTTCATCTGCAACAACAATACTGAACCTATATAAAGACCCGTTTGGATGTCAAAATGTCTGAATGCATACTTACCTAAAGAACTGAGGAGATTTCTCTACATGAAAGACCCGTGAATGGGAGATTAACCTGCTGCTGCTTCT
This sequence comes from Danio rerio, assembly GCF_052040795.2. Taxonomy (NCBI): domain Eukaryota; kingdom Metazoa; phylum Chordata; class Actinopteri; order Cypriniformes; family Danionidae; genus Danio; species Danio rerio. Next base: position 13,025,827 of record NC_141038.1, read on the forward strand.
CCAATAAGGTAGGAAATTAAATACAACAGAAATGTGGATGTTGTGTGGATGATTGACAGCGGGCATAACTAAGGAACACAACGATCTGTTAAAGAGAAAGTAAAATGTCCCAAATCTTGCATACTCTTCTTTTGCACACTCAAAAGTATACATTTTTGCTTCACAAAAAAGTAAATACGTTTAGGGGTAGTATACATAAATATGCGAATTGGGACGCAGCAACCCAAAATAGCACAGAACAAAATGGAAACGTTCCAAGGGGACCCAAAAACATAACAGACCTGGCTGGGATGTAGTGCCATAGCTATTGACTGATTTCACGCGGCCGCCATTTTTAAAAGCAAATCGAGGCTGCGGTGGGAAGAAACCTGGAAGTATCGTTGGGAGTTACACAGGAATGTTGTGTACTTGGCTGTATCTCTTATCAGTGAAGAGAAAATAACACAAGTTTATAATTTCACCACCTTCCGAGTGGTCCGAAGGTCCATTCTGAATGAATGGTGAAAAAAAAGGGATATTCAGCTACGTTAAGGCAAATGGCACTAGTTAGCTAACATTTTCTTTCCCAAACACACATTTTAGATGTCATTTATCAAACTCTTTCACTATATTAGACTTGTCACGATACTGAATTAAAAGAAAAAAATTTCCCACTAACATTTAAGGCACTATTGATGGGGTTCTTAAACAGCGCTGATTTGCCATTGTGTTCACGTGCTCGACAGAAATGCTTGTGATTGGCGGAGAAGGTCATCAGTTCACCATTTGCTGTTTACCGAGCACAAACACAGACAAGCGATCTGCTTTATGAATCGACTAATCTTCACAGCTGCTTCACGCACCAGTTTTTGTGTATCTGTGTTTGCACTGGGTGAACCGAGTGCAAACACATATACACAAAGACTGGAGCGCGAAGCAGCTGTGAAGATCAGTCGAGTCGTCCGCGCTCTGCGGCGCTTCAATGTTAGCGGGAAAAAGACGGTTTTAAAACTTAAGTACCGGGACAACACTATTACAGACAACACGAGGGTGTGCTACAGAGGACTGCAGTGTTTTATCGCTCACCGGGTTACATAGGCTGAAGCAGGAAAGCATCCCCACGGTGTTTAACTGCTGCCATGAACTGAAGCCTAGGAGGACACTTACGCATATTACTCTTACAGATGTCTTTTGATGCTAAATTGCTTTTAATTTATTTAAATTAAACTTACTGAATGATGTTAAAGTGATGTTTACACCATTTCTGCATTTTGAAATCATGGCAACAGCTGGAGGTTTGCAGTCCACAGCATGTTACTGCAATGTTTACAGTGCTAGTCCTATACTTCCGGGTTTCTACCCACCACAGCCTCGCTTTGGTTCTTTAAAATGGCGGCCGCGTGAAATAAGCGCATTGCTTAGTAAAGTTTTGTTAAAAATCATTTTAACATCATGATTACACCATTCTCTTGTCTTTTGTATAGTGTTAGTCTCAATACCATAACCCAAATAGCCAGGTCCATCACCTGTAAGGGTCCCCTTAAAACATTTATTTTGATTGCTGCATCTTACCATTTTAGATGCAGTGGCATGTGAAGCTCCCCATGAATCAACCTCATGAGAACTGATCATTAAGATGACTGAATAACTGTTAAGTGAGTACATTTTCCATGGATAGCCAGTTGCAGAGAATACTTAGATGTTAAACGTTTTTATTTGGCATTGCATGACCTGTGAGCTAACCTCTCAATGGAAAGCCCATTTCCAGCTCAGGCCTGTTGTTTGTCCTTCTAACACAGAGATAACCATTGCTTTTCCATCCTGTTTCTCATTGCCAGCTGTTTATATATGAGACACCGATAACGTTTGACAGTTTGGTGTGTTTTGTCAGTATATTCAGAATATCATGTTCGACAGCACGATGGTCAGCTTTGTTTATATGTGTGCGGCTTTTTGTAAATGACTTGAAACGGGTTCCTTATCAAAAGGTGTGGTCAGAATAAGCAATATTTGACTCTAAAGTAACCATAGAAATGTAATTTGTCGGGGACTGTGTGCATAGCTTGTGTGGCAACCCAAACACCAAGAAACCTAAAAGCATATTTCAGAAGATGTTTACCGTATAGAATTCAAAGTGGTCTTTATGTTTTAGTCCGGCTGAGTGGAAACAGACATGGCTTCGGGTTATGGAAAAAGAGACTGTTTTGGATGGCTGTCAAAATATTATCAATCAGTTTGACCAATCTAAATATTTTTTTTTTCTCCCACATTGTACATCTGTCTCAGTCTGTGTTATGCTGATATGCCTACTGTGTCGAACCGGCGTCCAGATAAAAGCCTGCAGCACACAAACAGATCACTTCGCAGACTCAATACTGAAAGCAAGGCGTTTCTATAATCTCAGACAGAGCTGTGACCAGTGGGATGTAATTAAAGCACCTCAAGCAGTGCAAAAAAAAAAAAAAAAGCAGCTCTTCTGGAGCGGAGGACATTATCCATGTGGTGCCCTGAGTTTTATTTTTTTGTGTGTGGAGAGAAAGAATGCAGGCCACAGTCGGATTCTTTTATGTTTCATGACTCAGATAAAACATTTTTGAGCCAGACTGACATAATGCATTTCCATCTTTTTTTATTTTTTGGCTGGCTAAATGCATTTTTAGCCAAGTAGTGTATTAAGATGACTAGGCTGTTATGTGCAGTGGATTTATTATGCTATAAAGTTAACGTAATTAGTTATAGAAAAATAATGTGTTGAAATTGCAAGCAGTTATGGCACCAATTTTCATATAAATGAAAAAAACGGATAGTTTTTCAAACAATTAGGCCATGGGAAATCACCAGTCATGCCTTGTGTATCGGTGCATTATCATCCTGATACACGACAGCAGAGTTAAGCAAAAATATGATTTATGTTTTTGGATACAATCCAGGTTAGCAACTGGAAATCCCTTTCAGACAGCTTTCTCTTGCATCCACCATTACTCCTGATTGATGTGGTTCATCCTTCTTGGTGGTATAATGCTGACATTACCCTGTATACCTCCCTGGATATCATGGCTCTTGATACATCACAAAGACTTGCTGTCTTGGTCACAGATGTGCCAGCGAGTCATACACTAACAATTTGTCCCTATTTGAACTCTGCTATTACTTTGCTAATTAACCCTTCACACTTTGCTCCTACTAATGGAATGTGCAACCAATGATGATTGGCCACCAGTTTGGTCAAGTTTAGCTATGAAACTTCCAATGCTATATATAATGCTTTAAAGGTGCTGTGTGTAAGTTTGACACCCAGTGTTTGAACTAAGTGTTACATTCCTGGATCAAAACAAATGCAAGCGCAGTTTGCCAGATTGACAACCAACAGGAGCGAGGCTAAAGGCTGATTTAAATCATGCTGAATATGAAAGCAACGGCACAGAGTCTTTGTGATGTATCAAGAGCCATTTTATATGACATTCATTGCCATACTAATAAAAGCAGCGGCAGATAGTTTACTTCAGATCTTGAAAATAAAATAAACTGTTTGAAATTGAACTTTAACTGTGAAATAATGCAAACCACATACCATCATGTACATTTAATAATGTTAAAGAGGTTTAATATGTATTCATTAGATTATAAAGCTTACCATTTCATGAGTGAGTGCATATTCTGTGCTTCTGAATGGCTTCATTTACATTTCTGTTGTGTTTCGTCTGGTGCAAACAGCCAAATTACTTATCACTGCAAATCCCGTCATGTAGCTTGTTGTTAGGACATGGGGTTACAATGTAACCTGCTCACCTAATGTTTACGCTTGTAATATTTATAATATATGATAATTAATAATTTCATGTGGAACTCTGAATCTCTCAGTTCAGAGGCTGCTACTGTCCACCGGAGGTCGCATTTCAGTCATGAACGCATGCTTTGAGAGCCTTTCTGAAGAAATGAATGAATGAATGAATGAATGAATGAATGAAATTGATGGTTTTCCAACAAGGCAACCTGGGGTGCTGAAATATAATTGGCTAATCTTGGAGTCTGCTTCTGTCCACTGGAGGTCACATTTTGATCAATGGCACATGCTTTGAGAGCCTTTCTGAATGAATGAATGAATGAATGAATGAATGAATGAATGAATGAATGAATGAATGAATGAATGAATGAATGAATGAATGAATGAATGACATTTTCAAAGCAGAATATCTGACTTCAGCATTGTTTTTCAGATAAACAAGAATGTTTACTTGGCATGTTTATATAACTGCAAACACATTATGGTATTTCTGTGCCTTAGAGTAAAAAGCTTACATACAGCACCTTTAAATAACTTTTTAATTTGTAGAAATGTCATCTGTACTTTTACATTTAAAATTACGTAATACTCAAGGACATAAATCAAAAATTATCAGATTTCTATTACTGTCATGCATGCAGTCTCTTACAGTATGTAAGAATTCTATAGTTACACCTATGTGTAACTATAGATTGGACTGAACATTAATAAATCACCCCTAAAATCTGTTAATGTTGCCCAGAGCCCAAAATTTGGTGCTTTGCCTCTGCTAACACATGCATAAATCTCTCTGTATATGGAAATGTATATGGAGCATTACAATACAGTGTGTATGCATCGGTGGTTGTCATAGCAATCAAGCTCTGCATGCAAGTTTCCAACCAAAAGTACACAGCTGAGCATTAACATGTCTGAAACTCTTATGAAAGCTGTAATTATTTCTCATGCTATTTATAACAACGTTTGACAGTATTTCATCACAATGATTGAGAATGAGAAAATACTGTCATGTATACTCAAAAATAAAGCATCAATATATACTTTATATTGAAACTGAAAAACTAGGGAGGAAGAAAAGAGAGTAGAAGGAGAGAGCGAGTATATTTTGTCCGCACACTCAGTGGTAAATCAGCAGTCAGTAAACTGGGCCAGTTCTATTGTTGGTGCCTTGCAGCAGAAAACAGAGTCACTCCTCGCATTAGTATTCAGCACTGGACTCATTACAATTCAGACAGTTTCTTGCCTTCTACATGTCTGCCGGTATGCCACAAATGAATTACAAACTTTACAAAACCATTTAATTATCACAGATCTAACACTGAATTTAGCACTGCATGCTCTCTAGGCCTAACAAAAACTATTTATGTATTCTGATTGCATAGAAAAAATTCCACTGATTTTGATTACATACTTTTAACATTATGGAATTATTAAACGGCGACACAGTGGCTCAATGGGGTAGCATCGCCGCCTCACAGCAAGAAGGTTGCTGGTTCAAGTCCGGCTGGGCCAGTTAGCATTTTTGTGTGGAGTTTGTATGTTCTCCTGTGTTTGCATGGGTATCCTCCGGGTGCCCTGGTTTCCCTCACAGTCTTATATCTCATATCTTTTAACTGATTGTGTCTAACAGTATTCGATTTTGACAGATTTGGTTTTTAGGGAATCAGACGACATACATTAGCAATTTTTCCATCCACATATTTAATATTTATACATTTTGGAAATGTGCATCTAAAAACAAAAAGAAAAGATGCACATAACCTGCAATGGAAACACTAACTTAACAAATTCTAGTATGCGCATTAAAAATATAGAGATCATGTGATGATGACAAATCTGTGTGAATGGATAAACCTGCAGGCTGAGCACATTGTAACACATCTGAAATGTTGTTTTGGTCATTCTAAAATACCTTAACTATTTCAGTAGCTTACTAGTATTATTATATTAATAATGAATCAAGAGCACCTGTGCTCTGCGTCTCACGCCTTCAGATGTCACCGCGCATTCACTGTGTGTCAAGATTGCCTTCAAAGGCACAAGTCATTTATTAAATAAAGAAAAGATTCATGCAGCTTCTCTTATCACAGCAAAAAAAAAAACCAAAAAAAAAAACACAGTTAATCAGGAAGTGACGATTGTGTTTGCTTTGACTCGTTGGATGGAAACGCTGCTTTATTCGCACGCCTTGTCATGACTGAGGCCACCAGATGGCACTGTAGTTCTCTAGTGAACTCTGGTGGCGAACTACAGTTGTTCTAAGACTACAAGTCCATACATTCCCTCGTGCACACACCCGCATCCCACTTACACTGATTGCATCACAGCTGTCTCCATTCCTGTTTTGATTTCATGGACTATTTATTCACTCTGCCCCCGTCTCTTGTCTAGTAAGTCTTGTTTGGTTTGTTGTTCCTGAGCCTTGTTCTTGTATATTCTGCCATAGTTCCTTGTTTTGTTTGTTTGTTGTTATTCTGATTTTTGGATGTCTTGTTTTTCTGTTTACTGCACGATTTCTTTAAAACTGCACTTGGATCCAACACCTTTTGTCTCCATCCCTCAACAAACCGTGATATGTCTTTTATGTGATTAATCCAGTTTTGGGCATGAAGTTAATTTGCAATTTTGGATGGAAACATAACTATTGTAAAAGACTGACAAATTAAATCAAAAGTTCATAAACAGTTAATGATAAACTTCATAATGATTCATTTTTGACTGTGATGAGTGGTTGTCAAAAGTGACTGGAAATAAGCAGCTGTAGCCTCCCTTTCTGTAAGAATAAATAAACCATGGTGTGACAGGTAAGCTTAATAATACATGTATCCAAACCTATAAATCATTAGTTAACCAAAATTGAACCTGCAAGTGTTTAGAAAAAGTAAGTTTTTAAAAGCTTTTTGCCCATGGCAAACTATTCCTCATGCAATGCTTTTCAAGAGTTCACACTTAACTGATGATTGATAAGCAAGTTTGGCATGCTGTCCCGGGAGAGAGCCCTGAGCCCAAAAGGTTCTTGAGCCCTGGGCTCCCTCCCATTTGCAAGGCGAGAGGGAAGCTTTGAGCTCAGGTAGATTTCGACAACTCCCCCCTTCATGAGCTGATGACTAAAATGAATGCTATAAAGAGATATGCTACAGGATGAGAGTTTGACTATAGTGCTAAAATTAGATTGATCAATTCACTTGTGGTGCATGTTGTTGTAATGTGGGAGGAAACTGGAGAACTCGGGGAAAACCCAGTTGTTGTTGTTGTTGTTGTTGTTGTTGTTGTTGTTGTTGCTGCAGCTGATGCGGAGCAGTGTGTTCTTCGAATCAAAGATGGCTATAGTGAGAAACCCTGGCTCTTTATAGTGGGTTAGGACTGGCCTAATTGGTGGATCATACGTAGCTAATGCAGAACCAGCCGTGTTCAATCATAATCATGTGACCCTCTCGAAATTAGTTTATAAATAAACTTCACTTAATGTAATGGGACTTAATAGAACTTTTCTTAACGAAGGCAATTCTACAAGTCTCTGTAGATGTGCTGAGTGCTACATTAACTTGAATTTATTCAGAAAAAAAGAAAACAAATAGTGAAGTTGAACATTTTTCATATTTCAGGCAACACTGTATTGACAGCAAACAAAAGCCTTGATGTGTTTTCTGAACATCACAATGTTAGGCACCAATCTCTCTCTTTCTATAAATATCCTGCAAGGTCAGCGTGAGTTTATTTTATGTTCTTAGCAGATGCTTTCAGACCAAAGTGACTCAAAATAAAGCACACAAATCAAGTTAATAGTTATTTCCTTGACAGATAATTGCCGTTCATGTGATTTGTGCACTTCATTGTAAGTCGCTTTAGCGTCACAGGCTGGTTAATTTCAAGTCTGTGCTCACAGTAACACACCATTACCTGCCAACACTTGCTATTTCTTTTCCCCCGACCTCTATACCCAGGAAAGTTCATTCCACACTCACCTATATTCCATCCAATGCATAATGCATCACTCTTTTTGCCCTTTAAAAACTCCTTTAGCCATGTCCTCAATGCAAGACAATTTATTTAATCATTTTTGCACTCTTGCAACCATATAACTGAGTGTATAGTATAGAATTATTGTTTGTCTACAAAGTAGGAGTTTTTCAACTTTTTATTTAGTATTTTAAAAAACTTGATTACATAAAGCATGACTATCAAAGTGCCTATGAATAACCAAGTACCACTTTATGTACATTATTAGCTTTTTTAATGATTGATTGAACTATTCTCAAATCTACATTTTTTATGTATATATATTTTTTGGACCAGCGATGGGTCCAGGTCGGAGCACTCACTCTGGTCCCTTGGGCTCTGCGCTGGTTGGGGAAATTCTAAATTGAACCAAAACACTCCATTACAATTGGCTTAAGATTGGCAACCAAAATTCGGGACATTGCAACCTTCAGAACCTGGGTAGTTAAAAAAAAATCCACTTTTTTTTTTCTTTGGTTTATGTTTCAACCATAGGTGGCGATAAAGGTGCCACCATTTATTTTGTGTAAGTGCACAACCAACAAGAACTAGCCAACAGTATGTGAGGTGTTTGCTAAAATGACCAAGTACTAGTGTGAAAGTGAAAGATTGAAGCAGTCTAATGACCCTCTGACTGCCTGGAGTCCTGGACCCGCTGTCTCGAGCGCATGACTGTGTTTGCGTCTGTGTCTGTGTGTGAATGAGTGTGATGTGCGTTTTCAGCGGTAGTGAGGAAGGAGGGCTGCTCAGAAATGCTACATGCCAGTGTGGATGTGGATCGTTCTTGTTCTAAAATGCCATTTAAAAACTAAGACCTATTAGTGTAAACAGGGCCTGAGTGTGTACTTTTCGCGAGCGGATTTGCAATGGGGGCGGGGCGGAGGATCGCGATGCGCCCATCATTTATCTGCCTAACTTTAATACTTGCATACCAGAGCTTGCAAACTGTATGTTTTTGTCGACAACACGAACGTTGTCAACATAACTAACTGGAAATCCAAAATACTTTCACACCGGCGACTTCATTAAAAGAGGAGAGGGTTTAAGTTCTGTCGACGGGTCTCCTGCGTCTGCAGTTCAATAAGCACTACAACAAGCCTGTTTTTTCGTGACGTGACATGGGGGCGTGGCAGCATCGATGATTCTATTTTTTGATTCGATAATCGAAATTGAGGATAAATTTCGATCTATTTTGATTTAAAATCAAATCGTGACACCCTTAATATATATATATATATATATATATATATATATATATATATATATATATATATTTATATTTATTTATATATATATATATATATATATATATATATATATATATATATATATATATATATATATATATATATATATATATATATATTTGTGTGTGCGTGGAAGCTGCTTGAATCTTTTTTTTAAGTGCAAGTGAAACCAAAGATAGTAATTTTAATAGTATTTATGCACCTATGGCATCTCTTTATGCTAACTTACATGCAGTCCTACATTTCTTTTTTTGCTCTGACTTCATGTGACTTAATTATAATGATGTTTGAAAGTGAAGATGTCTAGTCTGTTTTTTGTAAAAAGCTATTTTAAAGAACATTATTCATAGTAACATTCATTAGAGGGTGCAAATGTACACAAGATGAGGTTTCCTATGGTTTCTGACTAAAATGCACACTTTGATGATTTGAAATGGAACCTTTAAAATCCATAGAAGCACAAAAAGTTCTTTAAAGTGAAGAGTTAAGTCTGAAATGGCCGGCTAAAATTAGCATTTTTAACAGCCTCCTATGTTTTTGTTGAGTTATTTTACTTTAAAGTCAGTGTAAAGAACATTCTTTTCCATATTATTGAAGTTATTGAAGCTACACACACAGTGAAAGTAAAACAATTAATAGAATAATTATAAAAGAAAAATTAATTTCACACTTAGAGATTTTTACTTAAAGGTTCTTTGAGGAACCAACAAACATATAACAGGGTAACACATTATTTTGATGGTCCATTTGAGCATTAGTAGACTGTCTGCTTCATATCTGTTGATATTGCTCCTTCAACAGACATTTAACCAGTGGTTTAAAGTTACTAATTACTAATACTCAAACTACTGTAATTGAGTAGTTTTTCTCAGGAATTGTAATTTGCTAAGTAGTTTTAAAAATGTGTACTTTGAGTACAACCTTGAGTACATTTTTGATGCTGCATCGCTACTTTTACTCCACCATTTTCCTTCAACCTGCAGTCACTACTTTTTTTTTTCCATCTTGTCTATGGTGATTGGCTAAAGTAGAAAAATCAGCGCTGATTCCTGTCTAATCAAATCAGACATATAAAGTAAATCGCATTATACAGAAAAACCTCAAGACTTGGGCACTTTATAAATGTGCTTTATAAATGGATTTATAAATCTTTACATGCATTGACCCAGAGACTGTTTATAGACTGCATGTCACCGATGAGAAAATGAAGGTTGTCTACTGTATGATGACTGAAATCACTAAACAGCCTTAAACAATCGCTAAATGGAACGAATGAAGAATGGAAGGAAGGGCCAAATGAAGGAAGGACCGAACAAGGAATAGAAGGACCAAAGGATGGAAGGACCGAACTAATGATTAAAGTAAGGATGAAATGAATGAAGAAAGGACTCAATGAAGTACTGAACAAGCTAAGGAAGGATTGAATGAACGAAGAATAAATGAGTGAACAGAGGATCTAATGAAGGAAGGAACAAAATATGAACCAACGGGCAAATGAAAGAGCGAACTAATGAAGGGAAAATGAAGGATGGACCAAATGAATGAAGGATAGATTCAAGGAAGAACTGAACAAACTTGGGGAAAAAAGGAACAAACGATCGAATGAATAAATGAATGAATAAATAAAGGAACAAACAATGGAAGGAAGGTTGGAAGGAAGAAATGAATATAGGAAGATCACTAAATGCACTACAGAATGTTACGTTTACACATTCCTACACAAACTGCATGTAAACGCATCAACATTTCACACTGTAATACTTACTACTCAAGCAATGGTACTTTTACTTGAGTATGATTTTTCAGTACTCTTTCCACTACAGCATTTAACTGACTATAAGAAACTTTGCAGGTACATGTCAACTTAAACTAACCCTAACCCCAACCTAAGTCTATTTATAATCTATTGAGAATTAGTTGGCATGTAGATGCAATGTAACTCAAATTTTACAAATGGACCATGAAAATAAAGTGTGACCAAAAAAATATTTGTTTATGTAGTTCATGTTAAAATAGAAAGACAATGTAAATGACATCAGAGTAATAAAAGATGGCATCTCAGCGCATTTTGCTCTTTTGTTTTCCTTCATTGTTGCTATAATTCCCTGTATAGTTTGTGTGTGTGCATGCATGTGTGTGTGTGTGAGTGTGTCGTACATAAAGCAGTAGTACGGCTGAATGCTCTGTCTGTGGTCTACAGGATGATTCAGCTTTCCATGTGGATCCTCTGCCAGACACATTAGCTTCAATCTGCTGGGATTCTCATCACATGCGTCTTGGCTTTATGATGGCATGCTGCTCATCAGAACCAGCGCTGCTCCGCTGCTGGTTGTAAAAACCTTCATCAAAAGAAGTTTGAGTCGAGAAACATCTCGCATACCTCTGCCGCAGAATCTGTCATGTTGTCAACGACAGCTCAAAGGTTGCCAAAGCCACAATATGCTTCATGATTGATGGGAAGGTTTGATTGATCCTTGTTGAGGAGCGGCCTGCAAAGCTGTCAATCATTTTTCCTACATCAAAAAAGACTAGTTATGAAGTTATTTGGCTGGCAGAAAACAGTTGTTTGCTGTTAACACCCTATGAATGATTCATGTTATCACCAGTTGACAGCTATTTATTTACTGTAACTTAAGGCAGTAGACATGTTAATTTTAGCCACAAACATTTGCACAAAGATTTAGTGCTTTAATAATTTAATGATGCTTGGACTATGACACATGTCTTTATCAATTTGTCAGACAAGCTTACAGAAAAATTTTTTTAGGCCAAAACCCATAATGATTTAGCATTTTAGCATTAGCGGTTACTTGTAGCCACATTTGCATAAATATATATTACTTTAAAAACTGCTGGTTCAGGTAAATCTTTGAAAATGAAAGCTTACAGAAAAGTATTTTGTTAGTAATTATTACTATTTATGTTGTGCAGCAGAAGGGATGACTTTTTTTTTTAAGGCCAAAACCCATAATGATTTAGCATTTTAGCATTAGCGGTTCCTTGTAGTCACATTTGCATAAATATATACTGCTTTAAAAACTGCTGGTTCAGGTAAATCTTCGAAAAGGAAAGGTAACAGAAAAAACTATTACTTTTTATAGAGCAGGGCAAAAGGGATGGCATATTTTGGGAAGCCAAAACCCTGAAATGATTAAACATTTTATCATTAGCAGTTACTTGCCGCCTTATTTCCATAAATATGTATTGCTTTAAAAACTGTTGGTTCACGTAAATCTTTGAAAATGAAAGCTTACAGAAAAGTTTTCTGTTAGTAATTATTACTATTTACACTGCGCGGCAGTAGGGATGACTTATTTTTTGAGGCCAAAACCCACAATGATTTAGCATTTTAGCGTTAGCGGTTACTTGTAGCCACATTTGCATGAAGATGTATTTATTGTTTTAAAAACTGTTGGTTCAGGTTCATCTTCGAAAATGAAAGATAACAGAAAAAATTATTACTTTTTATAGTGCGTGGCAGAAGGGATGACATATTTTGGGAGGCCAAAACCCTGAAATGATTTAACATTTTAGCAATAGCGGTTACTTGTAGCCACATTTGCATGAATATGCATTTATTGGTTTAAAAACTGTTGGTTCAGGCAAATGAAAATTTACTTTTCTTGAAAATAGTGATTGCTAACAAGCCAGTATATGTGCTAACAGGTAAACGGTATAGTCTGTATAATTCGATTTCACAAACTTGTTAATTTTATCTGATGTAGAAATTTATTAACTTAAACACTAACCTAAAAAAAACAAGAAAGGGCTAATCCATGTTTATGATAGCAATATTTTAGTTAACATTTAAGCGCATTTTAGGTATTACTAATTCAATTTGGCTTTTTATGGCTTAATAAGCCAAGGCAATGCAAGGGAAGTTTATTTATATAGCACATTTCATACACAATGGTAATTCAAAGTGCTTTAAATAAACAAGAATAAAATAATTTAGACAAATATAAGAAATAAAAACAACAAAGAATAAAAATGATTAGTAACATTTTATTTAATGTAATGTGTAGCATTTAGGGCGGCATGATGACTCAGTGGTTAGCACTGTCGCCTCATAGCAAGAATGTCGCTAATTCAAGTCCTGGCTCTGCCAGTTGGCATTTTTATGTTTAGTTTGCAATTTCTCACCGTGTTGGAGTGGGTTTCCTCCGTGTGCTCCAGTTTCCCCGACAGTCCAAAGATATGCACTATATGAATTGAAAAAAACTAATTGGGCAGAGTGTGTGTGTGAATGTGAGAGTGTATGGGTGTTTCCCAGTACTGGTTTGCGGCTGGAAGGACAACCGCTGTGTAAAACATAGGCTGGAATAGTTGGCAGTTCATTCCACTGTGGTGTCCACTGATATATCAGAGACTAAGCCGAAGGAAAATGAATGAATGAATGAATGAATAAATGAATGAATGAACATTGCATTTAGTAACACAACCTCAGCAACAAAAGTAAAATGCTAATATGCATATTGTTTACCTGCAATAGAAATACTGTACATTTTCAAATTTGCACAATTCCACTCATTTTATTGATCATAGTAGCACACATTAAAAAACATTATGGCATTTTCAACAGATGACCATTCTTGCAACCAACAACCTAGCCACCATCCTAGTCTATAAATACAAATTTAGATAACTTAATTATTCCAAATGTCTTGTGGCCACCCTCTGCCAGTCCCAGACTTGAAGGTCAACACCAGTGAGTCTGCTGACCCACTTTCAGATGAGGCACCAGAAGGACCGCCTGGCCAATGACTGCAAGGCATTCTGCAGTGCACCATCTGCGCACATGGTTAGGTCAAATGTCAGCATGCCTTCTGAATCATACCTGGGGAAATTTCTAAGTGTGATGGATTAGAGGGAATCGGTTATAGAATTTGTTGGGAGACCATGATGGAGCATTGACTGAAGAAACTCTCATCAGTGTTGGGGTAAACTAAAAGAGAGAGTTTACCCTATAATAAAAATGTATTTAGTCATCTTTCTAAAACACAAATTAAGCTTTTGTAAATCAGTTTTCTGCTTCTCTATTGTATATCTATTCTCCTTAAATTCTGACATGTCAACATTTTCATGAAAAAAATCCTCCTAAAGTGAACAGATTAGTTCCAGAGACCTTCTCACTATATAAGATTATTATAATGCTGTCTCACTAACACCTTTGTTTTTATGAACCAATTAGTTTTGTGACATGTAAAGCAGTTGCGGCTGATCTGTTGTTCATGTAAGTTGATCAATGTTTAAAGTAAATAAATAAAGTAATCAAAGCTATTGTGTGTTTTATACAGAATTGGAATTAACCACTTAATTCATGTGGATTTTGATATTGTTAGAAACGTTGTGAAGACTAATATTCGACAAATTTGTTAAAAAATACCTTAATTTAATTTTAACATTTAATGTTAATTTGCATTCTGAATATGATGAAAGTCTTATCAGGCTCAACTTTATTATCTCATTTAGAGAGACTAAAATTGCAGCAAGGTGCCATAACACGAAGTTCCATGTACACATTACCAAGTTTTTACCATAAAACATACAACAAATCAATTTCCAGATCCATCTCCCTCCCCGCTTTACTCATTTAATAACCTTATTGACACCATTATAAAAGTTTGTCCTGCATTTAGGAACCTTCTCTGATGGCAACAACTGAAACTCTGAATACTACGTGTAATCCAGGATGCATAAGATAGCTTGGACTCTCTTTAAGACATATTTTGGTAAATTACCATTGGGCCCAGTTTGGTTAAAACTGATAATCTTGCTTGCCACCTTTACAAGTCTACTCAATCTGTTCTTATTTGACAAATTCAGATTACCTTACCAAACTACAATACAGAAACAGTTTCATCATAGAGATCCAAACCCTAAACCATCTAAGTTTCCTCAGAGTAAAAACTTTTTATTGACAGCCTGGGTGTTAGATTGGAATGACAACATATTGTCGATAATGACCCAGATGTTTATGTGTGTCAACAATTTCATTGTCCAAATCTTTAATAGTTGTCATGCTGGGGGTTGGAGAAACCAACCTGTATTTTATTATCATGTCTTTTGTTTTATTTACATTTAACCGGAGGGAAAACCTATCAGGAAGTGAATTCTTCCACAACAGAACTATGCTCCAAATCTTGCTCATGTGAGATAATCACAATCACTGAATCATCAGCATATTTTATGATATAACAACCAATTATAAGTTTGGAACAAGATAAAAGAGTTTTGAGCTTGGATAGTTCACCCGAAAACTAAAATGATGGCATCATGAAATCACCCATCACTTATCACAAATAATTTGTTTAATTGATTCACTGTAGAACAAAAACATTTGAAAATGGTTTGTTTTTCCTACTATGAAATTCAATGGTTTATTTCCAACATTCTTCAAAATATCTAGTTTTATGAAACTCATACAAGTTAGGTACCATTATATACCAAATTACAAGTAAAATGTTGTTATTTGGGTGAACCACCTCTTTAAATAACCTTTAAAAATTTGTCACTTTCTTACCCATCAAGCGTTTTTTGTTTCTAAAAGATGTCTAATAGATGTCTATTGTTGTCTTGCCTAAAACTAGGCTGAACTTGGGCTGTCAGTGAAAATCTAATAGACGTCTAAGAATAGGCCAAAACTAGACTAGTCGTCAAATAAACAAATGAATGATTACACATATAAATTCTGTCTAATCTGTCTTTTTGATGACTAGTCTAGTTTTGGGCTATTCTTAGATGTCTAATAGATTTTCTCTGACTGCCCAAGTTTAGCCTTGTTTTAGCCAAGCTGTCTATGTTTAGATGTCTATTAGGCATCTATTAAACACGAAATAGTTTGCTGGGTATGCTTATTCCTTGATCATTGGACATATTTCATTACCACATGTAATAATTACTATATAAAATGCATTTAAATAAAAAATAAATAAATGATCAAATAATAGAATTTTAAACATTCCAGTTTGTAAGGAGAAATATTTTTCATTTCAGCCGATGTCAGCACATCCTCACACATTTAAAACCAACCCTCATTCCAGTAACATCCCCTTTTCAGAGCTGTAATTTCCAAACAGATAAATTCAACCCTCACCTTCCCTTTTTCTCATCCAGTTTAAGTCGGAAATGTGTCAGGTCGTGGAAGCGAAATGAGTTGCGAACGCCAGTTGACTTTAAAACATGCTCCACTTGTATATTTGACTGATATGTGAGGGTAAAAAAGTTTGAGGATATGGAAGAAAGGTTTATTTGAGCAATCTGAGAGTTTTGAGTGTGGAAAAACTGCGCAACCGGGTTATTTGATTATGTAAATCAGATGTGGAAAAGCTATTGGATGCGGAGAGAAACTATGGGCGGCTGGAACGGGCCGGTTGTGTGGAACAGGCCTCCATCCAAGCCTCTTAATGACAGTCATTGACCCCCTTCTGTCTAAGACTGTTTGAGAATCAAACCACAAAAATGCTCACATTCCTACATTCATACAGCATAAACAGATGGGAAATTTAAGATATTCTGCAGCACTAGGTAGGATCTTTTACCTGATACCATGAGGAAGCAATCTTTTACACCCCTGGAATTTCCTTACACATAAATTCATGTAGACGTAAGCCTGGAGAAAGGTTATCTATAATCATCAGTTGTTTTTACGGTTACGTTCTGGGTTAGATTTTGTATTACAGTCTTCTGTTGCTCATGCCGTTCATCCGTTCATTCTTTATCGCACTTCTGTGAGTAATCTGAGATTTCCATCTCTGCTGGAAATAACCTTAACTGCTTCTGATGTGTTGCGAATGTGTGCAGGTGCAGGTACTCGAGCGTAAAATACTGATTCTTTGTGCTTTATGGGCATGAAATACTTTGCGCCAACTCATATAATGTAGACTTGTGGATTTTTTCCAAAAATTGTATTCATTCATACTTCACACATGTCTTCGAAACTAAAGGTGCTCAGTAGGGAGCTGGCAAAACAATGTTCTTTTCTCAGATAAGGTTACCAAAGTCAAAACCATGTGAACGTATGACCGGAAATGTGCAAGTTAGTCATCCGTGACTCATACAATCCAGATCTGTCAAAATCAATCTGGTGTTTAATCGCTGGAAGACATCCGAAAGGCCTCGCATCTGCTGAAGGTCACGTTGCAATTATTCACTTGAGTTCATTATTACTGGGTATGCATGATGTTCGAAATCCAAATGTGAAATGAAAAGTCGGATGAAAGGTATGTGTGCGTTTTCTTGGTTTAAGTTGGCTGTTGACGGCCCACTGGCTTTCTTGCTTGTGAATGACTTTCAGATTCATGTAAATGCCTCAGTAATGACATCTTTTATATAAATATATATGCAGAAGGAACGCTTTTCCCTAAGTGGTCTATTGTTGAAGTGGCATTTTCAATTGGCACTTTACTGAATTCAGCTTCTGGAGTTTAAAAATGCTCTGGATAAAAGTCAGCTTGATTTCTGGCCTGGCAGAGTTCTGTATTTTTACAAAAAACAATTGGTGAGGTTATTGTTAAAAGGGCTTTATGAAATGAAGACCATTACAATCGCCAGCTGTACCAAGGTGTCACTACTTTTGGCTTTTATTCATTCATTCAATTTCCTTCGGATTAGTCCCTTATTCATCCGGAGTTGCCACAGCAGAATGAACCGCCAACTTAAGCCTGATTTATACTTCTGCGTCAGGTGACTGGCGTAACCCACGGCGCATGCAACGCGCGTGGCTGTGCATTCATACTTCTGCGCGCTGTCTCTGTCGGTCTCCATTAACACTTCCGAAACGCTAGTTGGCAGTGAGGTGTAAATGTTCCTCTGTGTCGAGTTTCTTCTCTGCTTTTTTGCTTTTCCTGAACACTTCCGGGATGTACAAGTGGCTCAAACTCGCTCATTTTGAGGCAGGAACCGGTGGACGTGCAACAACTTTAACTATGAGGTAAACACAATACAAAACTTTCCATCCGGAGCTTCTTCACGGGACTCCACACTTGTAATCGCTCGCGCCCAGACTCGTCAGTGCTACCAAGCCGACCAATCACAGAGCTTACGCTACGTGTCGTTGCGACGTGTAGTTACATTTTTTGAGAGGTGCACGTCAGTGACGGCGATGGCCACGGCGAAGGGCTATGCGTCAGCGCCGTAGCATACGCCAGCGTTTGACGCAGAAGTATAAATCAGCCTTTATCCAGCAAATGTTTTACACAGCGGATACCCTTCCAGCTGCAACCCAGTACTGGGAAACACCCATCACATTCACACACATACCATACACCACAGCCAACACGAACACTTGGAAAACATACAAACTTCACACAGAAATGCTAACTGACCCAGTCGGGACTCGAACCAGTGACCTTCATGCTGTGACGCGACAGTGCTAACCACTGAGCCACTGTCCTGCTGAAAGTAGCCATCACATGATGGGTTCACAATGGATGAAGATGATCACTATGAACAACTTGTACTGCTGTGCATTTAAACAATGCTCAAGTACTGTAAGTTTGTCAATAAAATAACATCCATGCCATTTCACCACCAACAGCTTCAACCATTAACAAATTGGCAAGACAGGCTCATTGGGAAAACGTGCCCAGGGATGCATATTTGAGAACAGAGAAATATGTGCTTGCATGTTGGTACATATAGTTGCATGCTGTGGGTAGAACGAACATTACGGGGTTCTACCACTGACTGCTTACCTTCATATGATGTAGCTCATGGAGTAGACTGGGGTTCGAGTTTGGCGAAAGATTCTAAAATGACTTTTCTCTTCTAGTTTGCTTTTAGAAACACTATCGGTTGGGTATAGGAAAGCAGTATATATTATGAGTGACGACAAGCCCACTGGCTTCTCCCATGGACGCGCATGAGAAGAATTTTGAGATTGGCAAAAGGTACACAGTGCATTTATAAGAAATGGCATGTATGAGACAACGTGCCCCAGTAACGTATTTGAAATTGTCAAAAATGTACACAGCAGCCTCTAGTGGATTTGTGAAAACAAAAGCCACAAAAAAACATAGTCCAGGGCATATTTTTAAACGTAGTCCTGGGCATATTTTTCTGTTCTCAAAAATGTATCCATGAGCACATATTTCCAATGAGCCTGGGTTGGTAAATCTACACTTTTAAGTTGATCTGACCTGACTACCTGAACATTGCCACAGAAATCAAGACTCATCAGACCAGGTGAGCTTTTCCAGTGTCCCTTTGTCCATTTTTGTGAATGAGTCATTGTGAATTGTACATTTACATTTAGTCATTTAGCAGACGCTTTTGTCCAAAGCAACTTGCAATTAATGAGACATTCAGCGATTCAACAAACATAGAGGCAATACATACAAGAAGTGCTAGTTATACAAAGTAACTTGTTTGTGCTCAAAGAATTTAGTGTTTAAGTAAGTGCTTTAGGGAGAGGGAGGGAGAGTGCTTCTATAGGTGGTCTTGGTTTTATTCACAGTTAAGGTGCTCTCTGAGGAGATGGGTTTTTAGTTGCCGTATGAAGGTTACCAGTAAATCTGCAGTTTGTGATAGAAAGATCATTCCACCAGCGTGCAACATTAAATGAAAAGGTTTTGTAAACTGACTTTTAGCCTCTCTGCGATGGTACCACAAGGTGCCGCTCATTCCCCGACGGGTGGCTCCTGGAGGGGATGTAGACCTTCAGGATCATGTGGAGGTAGGAAGGTGCAATGCCAGTGGTTGTCCTGTAAGCAAGCATCAATGATTTGAACTTAATCAAAGCTATCCAACGCAGAGAGATAAAGAGAGGTGTTACATGGGCTCTCTTGGAAATTGTAGCCTTATTTGTCTGTTACTAACTGACAGGAAAGACACTGTTGTGGTTCTTCTGCTGGTGTAGCTCACTTGCTTCAAGGTTTGGCATGTTGTGTGTAGACCTCAGTTGTAAAAAAAAAAAAAAAATATATATATATATATATATATATATATATATATATATATATATATATATATATATATATATATATATATATATATATATTATAAGTTACTGTTGCCTTTCTAACAGTTCAAATCAGTCTGGTCTTTCTACTTTGATCAGCATAAATAATGTTTATTTAGATTTCCCTTTTTGGACAGTTTTCTCTAAATCTTAGAGGTGGTTGTGTGTGAAAAATCCAGTTTATCAGCAGTTTCTGAAATACTCAGACCAGCCTGTCTGGCAACAACAACTGTGTTCACTTAAAGCACTTTTCCAGCATCCTTGGATTTGCAAGACATCAAACCCTCTATATTTAAATAGACAGCAGCAGTCACTGCTGTATTGTTGGTTAAGATAACTAAACCTTTTTCATACCACCACAAGAAAAACCCCCACCTGAAATGGCAACATCATGGTCAGTACAAATCCAGATGTTCCACACATTGGATCAGATCCAGTAAGACCTGAATGGGACGACGATGAAAACGATTGCACTAGAGGTCGTGCATCTATAGCGATAATTTCACCTACTTAATCTCTAACTGAGTGGAAATGCAAACTGGAAATGTATTTTGCACTGTGCATGATGTACGTATAACCCACCTACCCCGGATGTTATCCAGCAAATTCCTAAACTTTAACCACTTAAACTCTGCTGCTATTTGGGGATTTCCATCTGGATTTTGCCTATACCCAAATTTAAAAGCTTCCCAAATCCACATAAAGAGGTGTAAATGCAGATATTTGGTATCATTTTAAAGAAAACCCTTTGAATTTTCATAAAACACAATTGAAAGTGTTTTAAATAACTATATAGGTCGTCTGTGTTATAATAACACCTTAAAAATGAGGCACTTTTTGTATTTTTTTTATAAAGTCAAATTTGAAAATGTACCTTTTAGGTTCTGTGTGGTCTAGCATGCTGTTATTAATTTTGGTGCTTCCTGCACATGTCTGTAATCATAGGAAAAAAGAAAAAGGTCTCTACCATAATCTATGCAAAAGTTATTGCATTCCAACTGATGAGAGGTGCTGTACAAGCCACAGAGACTGATCCTTGTTTACATTTCTCACTATTCTTTTGTTTGATCAAACATAATTCACTATGTTTGGACCACATCAGACATATAAAAGCATTACTTATGCACATCACCTCAAAAACAGAGGAGAATGGCCCTGAAGGGCACAGCATAAGGTAAGAGATGACAGCTGTCTGTGCTATCTGGGGCTGCTTATTGATCATGAATGTATTGTTTACATTTCTGCGCCATGGAAACACCACAATTCATTCAACAACTGTTTCAAGAGTTCCCACTTAGATATGCTTGGCACTTATAGCAGGTTTGGCATGCTGTCCCGGGAGAGAACCCTGAGCTCGGAGATATTTGAGCCCAGGGCTCCCGCCCGGTCTAGAAGCATATCAGGAGAACCGAGATCAGGTAGGTCTCGATCGCTCCCCCTTTAGAAGGGGAGAAAAAGGAGGAGATGGGGTGGAAGGGGGGATTCTTCCAAAATGAAGAGTGCAATGAGGAGAAAGTGATCCATATATACTAAGCTAGGATCATTCTGATTGGATTATTACTGATTACGGATGAGTGGCCAGCGGTGCACAATCATATCACATGCTCCTCTCGAAATTAGTTTATGAAACTTCACTTGGCATAGGAATATAATTCAGTAAAAAGAATACTAGAACTGTATGAGCACCGGCAAGAGCTTTCATTTGAGCTATAACTTGTACATGTGTCATATAAAAAAATATGAAAATGAACCGATGTAAATGCAGCTCAGGTATCCAAAATACTGTGTATTTAAGTTTAAATAACTTTTATACAGTAGAATAAAAACCAAAGTGATGCATATGTGCAAAAAATATAGATTCTATACTTTCAAACGACACCACTTACGGGGGTCTGGTGCAACGCTAGCCCTTTAAATCTGAAAGCGAAAGTCGATGACGTCACGCACCCGGTCCCGGGTCCGCAGAGTTTAAGTGGTTTAAACAAAGCAAAGTGCGTTCAAGGTAATATCTCAGAGATGTGACATGTTGAACAAATGCCCTATACTAACACTGAGTAGAAGAAACTGTTGAATAAAGTCATTATTTTTGTTTTATGTTTTCACAAAAGTACTTTATTGGAGGCATGTGGTCTGTTTTGAGGATATTTTTTTTTGTATTTTAATGAAGGATGAGGGAGCGCTCAGAGCTAAAACATCTTAGGGCATACTCACACTAGTTGCATTGAACTGGACCGAAGCACACTTGTCCCTAAGATGTACCTAATAATATGTCTGCTGAGTGTGTAGTCCATGGTTTCAAGCTTACCCAGCCTCCCAGCAAATGTTATCAATCAAGAGTAATCACTTGCTCTTATCTCATGGTGACAAATACGCCACCCATGTTCTTCCACCCATCCCCCCACCCTCCTACCTTACCATTTCATTTGAAGGCAGACTGATTTAATATCACTTGTGTGGTTGAAGGCCACTTTAAGAAACTGTTTTTAACTGTAGACATGTGATCTTGTGGTCTCCCTTGTGGCTGTTTTCCATTAAATATAACAGTCACAAGGGCACAGTGGGGGTGCAGCTTTGAAAGGAGGAGGATATAAAGTACAAAGAGGGCACATACCTTAAAAAAAGTTACATTTTTGCTGGAGGCATATAAAAGTTAGTCTTTGGATTTTATTGTATTTCTACAATTGATTAATTCACCAATCTGGTTTATTCTTTGTTATTGAGTGAATCAACGTTTATATGAACATTTTTCTTAACTTTTCTTGCTGAAAATCCAAACACTGATGAGCAAATCCATGGATGCGCAGCTTAAGCACGCCAGTGGCGACAGTGGAACAAACTTCACCAATTGACGAAAGTGAAGGAAAAAACCAATAGAGCAACCAGGCTCAGTTGGTCACGACCATTTCTCCTCTGGCCAAACTTCTTATGCAGAGCTGCAGTCTAGGCGCCGGAGAAGCTGCAGGTGTGAATAGGTCAACGGCGGGTGTTCAGGCTGGCCCACGGGATCAATGTGGAGACTCGTCTGTCACTGGGGTCTTTCAGGATTCATGCTCTCTACACCTCCATGACTTCCACAGGATCCGCTCAGGATACGGCCTAGTCCAGGATTATGGAGACCTCTAGAAGTCCTCTATGGTCGGCATCTCTTTACAGGTCTTGAATCACATCATGGTACTGCACAATCTGTAGAGGCCTCGGGATGAGTATCCCCGGGTGGAAATAGAGAACAAAGAAAATCATTAGCATAGCTGCTGTTCATAGTGTATTTAAACAAGAGACGTTAAATATCAATGCAAAAATAAAGTGCTATAAATGAAAATATCTGTTATATAAACAAACATAGAAACAATCATGTAAACAAAACTAAAATTTATAGTGCATTAAGACAGGAGAAGTGTGCCCTACAAGTGGTTTTCAAGCCAGCTCACCTGCGTGGAGCACATTCATGCATCATACTGTTATGTGATGCATTGTGTGTATGCTTTACTAAAAAGATAGGTCTTTAATCTAGTTTTGAACTGAGAGGGTTTGTCTGAGCCTTGGACATTATCAGAAAGGCTATTCCAGAGTTTAGGAGCCATAAATGAGAAGGCTCGACCTCCTTTAAATTTATTCACTATACTTATACTCAAATGGTTCCAAACTATTGAAGTCAATGATTACAGGATTCCAGCTATCTTCAGAAAAGCCATGCCTATAGCCTGGGAGGGTTTGGATGGTTCGAACGACCTGCCCACCATGGCCAAAAGGTCAAGATTTTACCCCTTTAACTTTATAATAAAGTGCAATTTCAAATAACTACAGCCAGTAATTTGAATCCCATTGAGCCTCAAAGTCACAATAATGTGAAGCAAGTGAAGTGACGTAACCCACCGAGCAGTAATCTTTAAATCTTTAATGCGATGTTCTCATCAGGCAGCAGTGTCATTGTCTCAAACATATTTTCAAAAAGACTAACAAAGAAGCTAAGGCTAAGTTATCAAAATCTGTCGCTACCATGAGGTTCTAGTCTAACTGACTAGCATTATGGATTTTTTCCTTGACCTCCCATTCCCTAGTTTTGCCATTCTTTTTTTTTAAATAACTGTATGATAAAGGTTTAACTACCAAGTAGAGTCCTCAGCTGTCATCTGTCACTAATCCCGTCACATCCGTGTTTTTGATGCTGTTTATACCTGGTCACTTCATTTGTTTTATTCTTATCTGATATAAATCCGATCACTCGGGCAACTTCTGAAGGTGGTCTGGGATGCATTCCAGACAAAACTGGACAATTACTAAACTTTAAAAATAATTTAAATAGAATAAATTATGAGCTGGAAAAAATCAGACCTGCACTTGCTTAGAGATTCACCCGTAGGTGTGCTTTTACAGCCAAATCGCTAAATAAATAAATACATATGTACTATAAGCATAAAACATGTGTTAATGAACAAAAAGCCTAAGAATTTCACATGCCACATTAAGTGAAAATGTTGGAATAATAATGTCTGTTTGAACATAAATCACCTATTAAATATTCAAGCATGTGGTGCTATGATCAACAACCACTAATACAATCTGAATATATTTAAAAAGCACTTTACAATTTAAATTATTGTCATCAATATTGTGCATATTAATTATCACAACATATTGCATTATTGAATTTCGCCATATGTCTACCTCTAGGGGAAGTCCCCATAAAAATGAAAAAAGTGAACATGCAATGTGTCTTTGGACAGATAAAATTCACACATGATCTTAGTAAGCAACTTGACAAAAGGCTACAGGTCTGATATCTTATTTTGTTTTCAACAGAAGAAAGTCAAGTCTAAGATAAGTAAAGAGTAAATTACAGAATTTGTATTTTTGGGTGAAATATCCCTTTAAGTGTTGGTGGATTGTTGTTCATCCAAAGCAAGTGAACATGTCTCAATAGAGGCTATTTTTAATAGTTTTCAAAGTAATGCACATATAAGTAAAGGTCTTTTCTAGTGAAACCATCAGTCATTTTGAAGAAAAATTATATATTTTTTATTGTGCCCTGCAGGGCTGGACCAAAATCTGTAGTTACATATCAGCTGAGGTTATGTGGATTCCCTTGAAGCTGCCCATGAATGAATTTTGGACAAAAATAGTCTATGTTGAGTTCAGTTCACTTGCATCAGATGGAAAAATAATCCTCAGATGTCTCGCTCCAAAACTTTAATTTCATTTCTTCTTAAGAAATAATGTCACATATCTTGTTTAACCTTAAGATGTTGTCACTTTTTGGTCAAATTGTTCGGTAACACTTTACCGTCTGCTTATTATCAGTTGATACCGCTGCTAAACAGACATTTAACTCACTATAAGAAACTTTGTAAGTACATGTCAACTTACACTAACCCCAACCCTAACCTAACAGTCTACTTATAATCTAAAGAGAATTAGTTGGCGTGTAGATGCAATGTAACTTAAATTCAACAAACGGACCATCAAAATAAAGCGTGACCCTTTGTAATACTGCATAAATACATTTCCAAACTGAAGATTTTCCCAAGCTAAAAACATTTATGGAAACGAAGCTGTAGAAATGTCCCGTTTTATTCACAATATATTGTGCACCACAAACGATGGGCTTCCTTAAGTTTCCGGAACATATTTATGAAGCATATAATGTGTTAAAAAGTGCTGGTTGTAAATGTAAATAATTACAGGCAGCTAAGTTTAAAACCCATATGTAAATCAGAGGCAAAGAGAAATGGTGGCGCTTCCCACACAGGAAACAGATTATTAGGAAATCATACAAATTTGACATTGACAAATGACATATACAAACAATACGTGTACACGGGGGATTACACCTATTGCACATGCAGGAATTTGATATTATACTTTGGGTAATGACATTTCAGCGTGCTACATTAAATTTACATCAGATGTATATAATATATACAGTAAATTCTCATAAGCTGGCCACATACATAATGCAGCTAAATGTGGTTGTCAGTGTGCAAACCTAAACTGAACAAGTATTTGGTAATGACATTTAAATGCATATCATTTGTCTCTCTCTTCTGTGTGTGCATTTCAAGAAATCACAGGGAATGCACAGTTTAACTGATTAATGTTGCCAGATCATCTAGAAAAATCAGCAAATGAGAACAAGCACATAATATCCTTAAACCCAAATGCTTTATCTTAAAATCTCATAAGCCACATCCCGAATTAACTTATTAACACAGCACCTTATTAACTCCATAAACTAGAACGCTTATTCTTAATAAGAGGACATACAGTAGCAACACTTCAACAGCACGCTCTGCAAAGCAGCCTTCCAAACATAAACAAAACACAATGCCTCTGTTCACAGTAAAAATTGCTGACCAAAACAAGTCTTTGGACACCACCGTCAGGGGATCTTGTCAGATCAGTTTTGTTTATTCATTTTTGTTTTGGTGACAGAGCTCTGACTCTCCTTGTGTTTTGACTTCATGATCTGGTTCCACCTACTAGAACTGATACAAAACACTGCAAATGCTAGAGAGCTTGTGATTGGACAGAAAATATTGATGTCATTAAAATAAGTTTTGGCATGTGAGTCTTGTATCTTCTAAATTCTGAATAAATTCTGAATGTTTTGGAGTACCCTACACTCTAAAAAATGATGTTTGCTGTTTGTTTAAACTACTTACTTAAAATGAGCTGAAACATTACAATTCTTGAGTTTTTTTTTGGACAACTTAAAGGTGCTGTATGTAAGTTTTTGAATCTTCTAAAGCATAAAAATATGTTTGCAGATATCAAAGAAACATGCCAAGTCAACATTCTTGTTTATCTGAAAGACAGTCGGAGTTAGTTATTCTGCTCTGAAAATGTGTGGAATGTCTGTTTTTGTTTTGGTTCTGTTAACTCGGGCAGTGCCACTTTAGCCAATTATATTTCAGCACCCTAGGTTGCCTTGTTGCAAAACCACCAATTTCATTCATTCATTCATTCAAAATGGCATTCAAACTCACATTGTTAGCATTTAACACTGAATAAAGCACATGAGGTTTATTTGAGGTGATCATTGCCAGTTTTCTATTGTTTACCTGTGAGAATTAGAAGCCATTTCTAATATATCAATTTGAGGTGTTGGACAAAACTATGGAAAATATTCCTTTTATATAGATCACAATTTAAATCAGCCTTCAGACTTGATCGTCAGACTCGCTACTTTTGGTCGTCAATCTGTTTTGATCCAGAAATGCAACACCTAGTTCAACCACTGGGTGTCAAACTTACATACAGCACCTTTATTTATTCTGTTCAATCCACTTAGGAAAAAAAACAACTAATAACTAAGTTTACTTCATTCATGTTGTCCCAACACAAATTGATTGTGTGAAACCCACCATTTTTTTTTACAGTGTATACACTGCAAAAGTATATCTACACAATTACTTCATATTATCCCAACACAAATTGATTAAGCTAACTTAACTGTTTTTACAAATTTAGGTGGATTGAACATGAAACAATTATGCTGTCCAAAAAACCCCCCTCAAAACCTTTTTAAAGTGACAAAATTCAGTACACTTTAAAAAATGCTGGGTTCAACACAATCAATTTTGCTGAAAAGAATAGGCTGGTTTTAGCTGGTTGACCAGCCTGGTTTTAAGGGGGTTTGGCCATTTCCAGGCTGGTTTTCAGCTATTTCCAGCCTGATCTTAGCTGGTCAGGCTGGGAGAGGACCAGCTAAAACCAACTTGACCAGCCTAACCAAGCTAGGAGCCCAGCCAAAACCAGCTGTGTCCAGCTTAAACCAGACTGGTCAAGCTGGTTTTAGTTGGTTTTAGTTGGTTTTAGTTGGTCATTTTCCAGTCTGACCAGCTAAGGCCAGACTGGAAATGGCTGAAAATCAGCCTGAAAATGGTCAAAATCCCTCTAAAACCAGGCTGGTCAATCAGCTAAAACCAGCTGACCAGCTTAGGCTGGTTTAAGCTGATTTTTCAGCAGGGGGGACAACACGAAGGACTTAATTTTACTTACAGATTTAATTAAATTGAACATAAAACAATTAAGTTGTCATGAAAAATAAAAAGAGTTAAGAGTTTTATATAAAGAGTTAGTAATTGAATTGTTTTTTAAGTTTGAACTGTTTATAATCAGATTATAAATGTTAGAAATATATTGCTGAAACACATTTTAAAGTTGGCGTCTATGGCCTTGTGGTTAGTGCGCCGACACATGGCACTGAGTGTGTTCACGGTGACCTGAGTTCGATTTCCAGCTCAAGGTCCTTTGCCGACCCTGTTTCTGCTCCCCATACTTTCCTCTCTAGATCTCCACTGTCCTATCACAATAGACGGGAAAACCTCTAAAGATATTTATAATAAAAAAAGAAACACATTACAAAGACTAAACCATTAAACAGTTTTCCATTAGTTTTTGAGCTGTGCTAAAGCGGCAAAGTACTGTGTATTAGCATGTCATATTCTCCTCCCTAATCTTAGGTTACTGTCTCTGTTCATTAATACAATCTACATTCTGTTAGCTATCAGAATACATACAATAAAAAAAAAAAACATGGAGCACTTTGTCTTTTTTCAAAGCACACCTAAGCTTGTACTCTCATGGTGTTTGCTGTTGTTAAGCAACCATGAGCCACGCTTGCATTAAAGATGAAAAAGTTTCAACTCACAGCAGTGCTAACACGTGTTGTTGTCTATTTGTACAGTATGCCCAGCCTGATCTCACGAGAAAACGTAAGTATTTTACGTTTGGCCAGTTTAGTGGCTAATTCGTACAAATTTGTACGAGTTCAGTCGTACGAAATTGTACGATTTTAAAAAGGAGGCGTGGCACCTAACCCCACCCCTAAACCCAACCGTCATTGGGGGATGAGCAAATCGTACTAAATTGTACGAATTAGTTCGGACGAATTCATACGAATTAGCCACTAAATCAAAAAGTTACGAATTGCCGTGAGATTGTGTTGGTATGCCTGTATAAACACAATTAAGCTAAGACTCGCTTTTCAAAACATATTTTAATTACTTGGCTTTTTTTCACATTCAAATATGGCTGGGTGGTTAATACTCTGTAAAAACCTTCTGTATTTTGTGTTTTCCGTTTACTTACGATTGTGAATTGCATTATGGGGTCTTGATCTCTACTCTGTCAAATTTTTGATCTTGAAATATCAAATACAGTTTAACAAAGTGACTTCTATTGATATTTTAATTGTTCGAAATGAAATATTAATTCATTCATTTTCTTTTCGGCTTTTCTTTTAGGTCCCTTTACTAATCTGGGGTCGCCACAGTGGAATGAACCGCCAACTTATCCAGCATATGTTTTACACAGTGGATGCCCTTCCAGCTGCAACCCATCAATGGGAAACAACCATACACACTTATTCACACACATACACTTTGGACAATTTTAGCTTACCCAATTCACCTGTACCACATGTCTTTGGACTGTGGGGAAACCGGAAACCGGAGCACCCGTAGGAAACCCACGAGAACGCAGGGAGAACATACACACTCCACACCGAAATGCCAACTGACCCAGCCGAGGCTCGAACCAGTGACCTTCTTGCTGTGAGGCGACAGCACTACCTACTGCACCGCCGTGTCGCTCAAAATAATATAATGTATAGGAAATCATATATATAGAAATAAGTCTTTGAAATAACAAAACATGTACTGCAGTTTATTACAAAATTTTTGTATCATAAGTTACAACACCAACCCAGACAAAATATCACTTTAAACTATTAAAAATGTTAATAAAAGTCAAAAAACATCAAATCACAAAATACATACAGCTGATAATTTACAGATATTTTTTTTTACACATTTCTCTTTTGTTTGATTGACTTTACTCGACTTTAAGCACTGAATGGTGAACTGACAACTGAATTTAGCTGCAGTGTGAGCAATGCTATTGTGAACTCAAACATAGCATTTATACCCCCGGATGTGAAGTTTGCCATGTAATTTGCAGCCGGCACTGTGCTGCAAATGAATTTGAGATGCCACGTATTTCAAAGTTGACTTATTTTGCTCTAAAAGACTTTGTGGGATTTTAGACTTTGCTAAGCTTAAATTTGTGGGTCTTACTTTAACTACTAATGTACTGTATACATAGAATTATCACAGTGACAAGAATTTTGAGGTTTCCGTGTATAGCCTTTGCAGGAGGCAAACAGAAATTGCTTGCAGATCCGATACAGCAGGGTTCCCAAACTTTTCAGCCCGCGACCCCCAAAATAATAATTTCAGTGACTTGCGACCCCCAATTTTCAAGGGGGTTATACTGTATATAAACAAACATTGCACATACAACTTTAGGCATATGTAAACATGAGCATATTGACAACACAAAATGCAACAGTCTAATAATCGTTGTTTTTTATAGTCATTTATTAATTTAATTTAATTTTACTATTAACTATCTTCTGTGGGTTATGAATAAAATATGGTAATTCTAATAATTTAATACAATTCATTTGAGTTTTGGAAATCACTAAGCGACCCGTTGTCATCGACCCGCAACCCCCCAAAGGGTCAACAAAATGTAAAAATACAGAATTACACTGTAAAAAATATCTGTTAATTAATGATGATGTTGTCAATTCAACTCTAAAGTTGAACAAAGTGACTTTTAGTGAAGTTTTTAAACTAATTTTGAGAGCAGCAGCTGCAGCTGGTCACCTATCTACACTCATTAGTTAGCCAATCAGATCTATCCTAACTCACTATAAGTAGCCTAGCTAGATATTACTCCCTTATCTTCGTTTTCCGAAGAAACCCCCATCCACCCACTTTCTCCTCCTTTTCTCCTTTACAAAAAAGGGGAGCTCTCGAGAACCACCTGATCTCGTTCTCCCCTCACATGCTCTATGGACCTGGTGGGAGCCCTGGGCTCAACTATCTCCAAGCTCAGGGTTCTCTCCCGGGACAGCATGCCAAACCTGCTTACAGTTGTCAAGCAATATCTAAGTGTGAACTCTTGAATTGACATTTCAGTAGTTTGAAATAATATAATGTATAAGAAATAATATATAGAGGGAAATAAGTCTGTAAAATAACAGAAAATGTAGTGACAGTTTACTACAAGATTTTTGTACCATAATATCTAACATTAACCCAGACAATTTGTCACTTAAAAATATTAAAAAGGTCATTTTTTTTTTACTTTTCCAGGTTACAGATTGTTGAAAGAAATGCCAAAGTCCTGTAATGCAATTCAAAAGCATAAATAAATGGTAAAAATTTGGAAAACTGCAAATTTATGAATATTTATACCACTGTAATGTTTAGGAAAACTTGTGAACATTACATTATATAACAGTAAAATGCAATTGTGGTGCTGTATGTACAGAATAATGTCAAATTAAGCCACATGATCAAGATTAAGTAAACGGTAATTATAGTCTCAAAAAAAAAAGGTTTTCTTATCACACACCCCATCAAATAAGACAATTTCAGTGAAAACCCAGCAATCATATGAGTTACAGTCTGATACTGAGGAAACAAAGGGTCAGTTCCTGCGATTCCTTCAGTTGGCTAATAGATTACATCATGGCGTCCTGCTGTTCTGTGAATGGTCACATTGAAGCCTGTATAAGTAGCCTGGATCTCGCTATTGAACTAGAATGACATCAATATTCACTGGACCATAGAGCACTCTTTGTGTCTTTAGCGACTACAAGATTGATTCTTTCTCTCTTCCTCACTTTCTTTTCTTCAGTTTCTCGAGTCTTCAAAGGCATTCAAATACTCCCTGCTGTTGGAGGAAAGCGGTACATATTATCCATAAAGACTGCTTAAAGTGTGTATTACTGCACAAAGCCTGCGCAATGAAAAATGTACGTGGGTGCAAGACCTGATAACAGGAGCAATGCGTTTTGGCAAAGATAATGTGTGCACCCTCTACTGGAGGTTTTCAAAGTCACTTAATTTAAGATTGCATAAAGACTTGATAGACATTGGTGCCTTATCACCATCGGTAATATTAAGCTTTTGTATTGTTTTAGTAACATCTATAGTTGAACTCAGAATTATAAGCCCCCTTTAATTCTTTTTAATTCTTTCTTTATTTAATTGAATTATTGGTTAATTAGGTTAACTAGGCATGATAGGGTAATTAGGCAAGTTATTGTATAACAATGGTTTGTTCTGTAGACTATTAAAAAAAAATAACTTAAAGGGGCTAAACATTTTGACTTAAAAAAAATGGCTTTTATAAAATTAAAAACTGCTTTTATTCTTGCTGAAATAAGACAAATAAGACTTTCTCCAGAAGAAAAAATATTATCAGACATACTGTGAATTTTTTTTTTTCTCTGTTAAACATAATTTGGAAAAAATTTAAAAAGAAAACAAATTGAAGGGGGGCTAATAATTCTGACTTTGACTGTACATCTATAATAGAATCGGGTCAATTCTGTTCAGTCTGACACATTTTGTTCAAGTCCTAATTTGTGAAAATGTGTAAAAACGCATGCATTTTGTGATGTAACAAATCCACTGATCACCAGATGTCTACAATAATGAGATCTGCATACTGACAAACGACTCCTTTTAAATCTTCACTCGCTTGTCTGAGTTTTTTTTTTAGCACATTTTAAATTCACACAGCTATATTTGTGATGTGATTCATTAACTGCTGTTAACCCCACAGCTTATTAAGTCTGAGACATTGGTAATTATTTACTCAATGGACATGCCTTGCGGTCTGATGTTAAGAGCTGTATTTAAAGCTGCAGAAAACTGACTTTAATATCTATGTGTGGAAAAGAGCTTTACTCGAATGCATTTATTTTCACTGTTAAAAAATCTTGTTAAAATGATGGTTTAGCTGTGGTTGGCATAAAATGCTACGGTGACCAAGCTCAATTCAATTTTTGATGGCATTTGTTGCTGATATATTTTACAGGCCATAATCATATGCCATAAACTGCATATTGGAATAAGTTCATATAGCAGATATATTTAATATTCTTTGAACTTTGTGATATACAACTCAAAAACCCAATAATAATACAGGTGATAATAAGGGTGGACTTTGAATCACATGATGAATCAAAGTTCATTCTGAGTGGCTCATCATTGTAAATGGGGTTTTCTGACTTTAAGATGCCACAGATTCACAAATATGAAGTATCTTTGATAAATTTATAAATGGTATTTCTATTATAAATCTTTATTTATTTGTTTGTTTTAATGCAGTCTTTAGTTTTTTCAATTTCAGTAAAACTATGCATAAGTAATTAATTAGAATTTAATTAAATAAAGTTGTAGATTACTGCCAATTTTAATCTAAATTAATGCGCTTTAATCTAATTGTTAACTATTTTAATTGTTGGCTATTTTATTTATAACATTGTTTTATTTTTACTAATAAAGTGAATAATAATAATAATAATAATAATAATAATAATAATTTTCATTTTTTTATAATTTATTTCTAATCAATTATTTTAATCTATTTATTTATGTTTGTAATTTATTTATCTTTAAATGTCATTTATTATATATTTTTTATAAATTAATTACAATTATTTTAATTGTTAGAATAATAATAATATTGATAATAAATATATAGATTATTTGTTTTAATTAATTATTTTTAATCATTGATTTTAATCTATTTATTTATCTTTGTAATTTGTTTATCTCTGAATTTAATTTAATAATTGTATTTATGATTAACAAATTAATTACAATTACTATAATTGCTAGAATAATAATAATAATATTGATAATAAATATAATGTTTATTCTTTTTAATCAATTATTTGTAATAAATTATTTTAATCTATTTATGTTTTTACTTTATTTATCTCTGAATCTCATTTAATAATTTTTCTTATTTTTAATAAATTGATAAATAATGGAATTATTAGAATACTTAAAATCTATTTTTATTTAATTGTTAGTTTCGTTATGGTTATATACAAATGAGCATACCTTACATATTAGTAGTATATTAAATATAATCTATTTTTTAAAATAAGTTACTCATTTGGATTGAAATAATTTGGACTTTCTACATTTTTGTTCCTTCAAACAACCCTTTCTCCTTGTAATGCAGCATACATATGAAATATGAATTTAAAAATCTTGATAATAAGGATCATACTTATTAAAATGGTCAAATTTCAACAAATGCCACCAAAAACCAATTTAGATTTACTAAACAAACATAAAGTAACATAAAGAGCACCCCGAAACATTATCATTCAAAATCTGTTTATCAGGTTTACAAAGAATAGAGTGATTAAAACATTTTCCACGCATTTTATAATAAGCGTAATAGAGGGTTAAGTCCAACCGGCTTGTGTGTGTGTGTGTATACATACATCCCCAGGAGGAGGGGTTCTGCGCATGCGCACTGGAGCCACTAACCACACGCGGCTCAATCACGACATTTATTTCGGCGTCCACTATGCATCATCTCAACACTCTCGCTGTACGGACGTCCAAACACAGTCGAGCTTACTGTAAACACCGTGAACGCGCCGTCCACGATTCTCCCAGCAAATAACATGGGTTAAGAAGAGGATGTCTGGATAATTCATTTCAACTCTTTGCAAGGATGGGGACTCGGATACTGTTTTCTGGCAGATGCGTTTTGAAAAGAGATCTCAAAGAAGGGTTTTAATATACACCTTCCACTCTTTCGTTTCCCTTTCCTTCTTTTCTTTTTTGAGAGATGATCGCAGAGTTGGTGTGCAGCGCCGTGGCACTGCTCCTGTATGTCAACACACTGGACGCCGATTTCTGCTACGATGACAGGTATGTTTAGCCTTCAATGAATCCGATACATCCGATCCGCGCCGAGAGTTCGGCGGTTTCGTAGCAACCGGAGAATGTTGAGTCGAACGTAGTAGCGGCGGCTTTTGTTCTTTTGATACTGTTACATGTTGCGACAGCGCGGGGAATGGCGGCGCAAGCGTGACAACTGTCAGCGGATAAACACGGGCGCTCGTGCAACTTTCGAACGTGTAGTTGTTGAGCGTTTGTTGTTGTTTTTGGGATGCGCTTGCAACCTGTACGGTCTGTTTATGAGGGAGAGCTATGACGCCTAAGAATATCACACTTCATTTATACCAGGGGAATTGTCAGCTCGCGGGAACTGAAGGTGTCGGAGCTTGGTTATTTATGATAGGAGTGGTGTTTATGAGTGATGTTTTGGAATATGAATTATGTTTATAAGCGTTTTAGTACTTTTAAGATAGGTTTGGATTCTTTGCGCATACATTTGCTGCACTCAGCAGTTTGTTGCCAAGTTGGTGATATCATTTCAGTCTATTTTTTTACACACCAATTGAGAAATAATGTGATAACAGCCTTTGTGGCTTTTCAAATACTTGAAAATCCTTTTTTTATTTACAGCTGGCATCTGTATGTGTGATGCAGAACTGGTATCTGATGCGTAAAACAAATAGTTGGCGGTTCATTCTGCTGTGGCGACCTCTAAAATAGAGACCAAGTCGAAGGAGAATGAATGAATGAATGTTTACTGAAACAAATTGTGTTAAATTCAAATTCTCATATCAGACATTGTTACAAGCATTCTGGTGATGCTTGCGTGGCGTTCAAAATGACTGGCCTTTTTAAAAGCAGTGATTAGACTCTTACAGAAGTTTAAACGTTCAAATGTAAATAGAAAGTTTGTTGCAAGGATATTTGCAATAAACAAATGTGGTCCGTACGTTACATGAAATTAACATGTTTTACTATGAGAAAATCAAAGCTATACGTCTATAAAACCTCAGATTCATATCTAAAGGGGAAAAAAGCCTTTTTTGAGTGCACATGCTCGCTAGATTAAATTTATGTAGTTTATTTCCACATTGAGGTAAAGTTGGTTTTATATTCACACATTCAAACTTTCTCCTTAATAATATAATTTCACAGAAATAGTCGAATTTGCAAATTCAAAATGGTGAAATCATAATAGCAGCTATCAAAGTACTATATTGTTCACAACTAGTCAAAAAAATAGTGGTTTCAGACTGAGTATTAAAAGTACCATGGTAAACAATATAGGTAGCATGTCACAAGATGTCACTGAACAAATGTGCAAATATAAAACCAAGTTTGCCTCAATCATTTCCTCCTGGATGAGATTTTTTTTGTGTAGCTGTTGATGTAAAAATACACTAATACAGAGTTTTGCTGATGAAGTAAAATATACTATAAAGAAAAAAAAAAAGATAAAGGAGCACCAGATGCTTAAGTACAGTTTTTAGTTCATTTCAGATCAGACATTGTTATGCACGTAATATGTGGTTCAGTAAAAGAGTCAGATTAAGTCAGGAGCCACCCTGACTGATTCGTTTACAATTCTTCAAAAACAACTGACTCATTATACAGTAAGCTGGTGAATCGTACTGCACTGGCCGCTCGGTCTGTTTCTGTTTAGCTGAAATAAACCAGCTCATAAGAGCAATTCCTTAGGGAATTGAGCTGCTCTTGTGTCTTTTTGATTCGCTACTTAAGGTGAAATCAGTTGTTAGTTTATCTGACTATACCAGTCGCACTACATGTTCCTGATCCAGTCGTGAACTTGATTGTCATAAAAGAAATCATGAATCTTTGTTCTCATCCTACTCTTAGAATGGGGTTTATGCACACGGACTTAATTTCAGTCAGTCAGCCAACGGTCTTCCAGTTAATTGTCATCCCATACAAAATTGCCACGTTTAAGATCTGATTTCTTAAAAAAAAAAAAACTGTGATCTTCACTGCCTGGCTCAGATACAGCCTAAAGTTTCAGACCAAACAAGAAGCACTTCATTAAATTATATTTTTCAACGCCATGTCCTTAAAACATGAAAATTAATTTTACCCCTGTATTTTCAATGAAATTTCTGCACTTGTCTGCTGCTAATGACAGTGACTACATTTAAACAGTATTTCATCCCTTTTTTTTGCTTGAACAACCAAATATTGGATGCTTGAGTCTCTTTAACAGGTTACATTTGAATTACATTTCAATGTTGTTGCTGTAAAAGGAACCTTATGAAAATTGTCACATTAAACTTTCATCAGACCTTAGTCATTGGCTGAAAAACACTAGCTGTGCATATAGTCCATTGAAAGGGAGATTTTGCAGCAAATAATCATCCAGTGGGCACTTCTTGAATCATTTCTGATTTGAGTAACATTTTAAAGTTCATTTCGGCGGTAAGGTTTCATGAATGCTGAAGGCTCTTCATAAAAAAGTCATTAGGACCTTTATTTTTAAGATGGTACTAATATTAAATACATGCTATAAAACAAAGTTTTCAACACTTGCTCCTGCCACTTATTTGTAATGCATGGAAAAGCTAAATGTCCATCAACTCTCTCACAGGGAGAACGGTAGCTTTTCACAATCTTTTTTTCCTCCTTGCACCCCATGAGGATGACAAATTTATTTTCCTAAGTGGCGTTAGGGCATGTTATAATAACATTAAAGAAACCTAGAGCTGCATGACAGTTACGCATGGTTGAGAAGCAATAATCTAAAGAGAGAGCGAGCGATGAACGTGTCCACTGTCACCAATGAAATGAATGTGTGTCTGGGGGCTGGTTTCCTAAATGTACAGTGACTAATTTATTTCATTAGACACCTACTGACTTCTTATGGTATGAGAACTATAAAAGGCTGCTTTTTTTTTTTTTTGATGGATTTGACTATCTCAGAAATTTGTGGAATTTATAAAATGAGGTTTTGTTAATTTTCTTAGGTTGTCAAGACATGCACTTCTCTTTTATTTTCCTTATAGCTCAGCTATTAGAGCAAGTACAGGTCCTCTGGGCAAAGCACCAGTTACAACACATACTGTAGCATAAAAATAATCTACTGTATTTATATTGTCACCCATATTGTGGTTCTCAATGTCTGCATTAAAAGATCCAAAAATTTTTATTAAGGTCAAATGTCTGGAACAACTGATATTACATAACTTGTTTTTAATAAACCTCCATAACATGCATCATAAGTGAACACTATTTCTTTTCTTTAAATAAAGTAGCATTTGCATTCAAACACATTAAATACAAAGCAAATGTGGCAAAACAAACTAAAATAAGTGCATTTTTGTACAAAACACAACAAAAGGTAGGCAAACAGCATCTGGATGCAGTCATGATGATGCAAGCTGAGATTGCATATTTCAGAGATGCAGTGTCAGACACAATGAACTCAATAGAGCGAGTGATGTCAGGGGTAGGGTTAGGTGTCCAAAAAGCATTGCATGCAACTTAGATTGCCACTGCACCAGGTCTGCATTCAGACCCCTCCCCCCAAAAAAAAGAAAAATACAAAAGATGTCTATGAAAACTTTAGTTTTGGGGTCCTTATTTCTGTATTTTGTGGATACTGCCAATCAAAATGTCTTTGTTTCATGTCATGGTGGCGTTTCACATTTCCACTCTTTACAACTCCGATTGTCTCCTTACAAATCAAGCAGAATGGCTTTGTACTGGCTTGTGGCAAAATAAACTCATACTCAGGGGGAATTATTTGCCCCCTTTGAATTTTATTTTTTTTTTTAAATATTTCCCAAATTATGTTTAACAGAGCAAGGAAATTTTCACAGTATGTCTAATAATACTTTTTCTTGTGGAGAAAGTCTTATTTGTTTTATTTCAGCTAGAATAAAAGCAGTTTTTAAAAACCATTTTAAAGTTAAAATGATTAACCCCTTCAAGCTAAGTTTTTTCCGATAGTCTGTACAAACCATCATTATACAGTAACTTGCCTAATTAATTACCTATCTAATTACTAATTACCTACTATCCTGCCTAGTTAACCTAATTAATTTAGTTTTAAATTAAATGTCACTTTAAGCTGTGTAGAAGTGTCTAAAAAATATATAGTAAAATATTATGTACTATCACGATGTGAAGATAAAATAAATCATTAGTAGAAATGAGTTATTAAAACTATTGTTCAAAAATGTGTTGAACATTTTTTTTTTCTGTTAAACAGAAATTGGGGGAAAAATAAACAGGGCGGGGGGCAAATAATTCTGACTTAAACTCTATCTGTCCAATTAACGTTGAAGTGTCAAGTTTTCTTTACTGTGTAGACCAACATCTTCATCCATTCAAACAATCGTTCTATTGTTATGCATTAAAGCAGGAGCCCTGCTCGATTACTTGAAGCGTCATGTGATCACTATATGTCATGATAACAGAGTCAAGCAGGTAAACTTTAAATATTTAGCCTTTGAGATTTTTTATTTATTTATTTTTTTAAACTAAACAGTTGATTTACTAGGTTTATACATTTTGCAATGAAGGAAATCCACAATTTAAATACTTGGTCTTGAAATAGGAAATGGAGTTGGGTCCGGATTAAATACACTCACATTCCGGATCTGGACCGGAGTCCGGACTTTGAGAAGCACTGCCGTATAAAATGCAGGCCTCCACATAATTCATTTATTTTGTCCTAACACAAACTGATTAAGTTAACTTAACACATTTAAGTGCATTCAATATAAAACAATTAAGTTGTCCCCCCAAAAAACGCAATGCTTGTATTGTTTCAGCTCATTTTAAATAAGTAGTTTGAACAAACAGCAAAATCTTCTTTTAGTGAAAGCAGTAGATTTTTCAAACAGTGTTTTCTGTTTTTAAGTACACTTGTTTGTGATCAGTCAAAGCATCATTAAAAACAGTAATGACATTTTGTCTGATTTCTTTCCCCGAGGTG
Source organism: Danio rerio (assembly GCF_052040795.2). Lineage (NCBI taxonomy): Eukaryota > Metazoa > Chordata > Actinopteri > Cypriniformes > Danionidae > Danio > Danio rerio. The sequence goes on from NC_141038.1 coordinate 13,065,473, forward strand.
GAAAGAGCATTGAAACAAGTGTCAGGCCATGTCCTGGGCAGTGTTACACACCCTGTGCTAGTTATTGTTTAATTTGCCTTGAGAAAGAGCAGATGTGACATGGTGGGAGACTAGAAGCCTTTTTTTTTTCTGAATGCTGATATCACACGTGTGAACGAGAACCGTCTCTTAAATCACTCCACTCACTCTATTACTAAACCAAATGCTTGTGAGCACCAGGCTTGGTAACATTTAAGAAAGCACTATCAGATATCCCAAGTCGTATAAGGGTTTTTATTAAAAACGGGAGGTTGGCATTTGATTTTGGAGCATAATAAAAGCGTTGAGGAATGGGGGTTATGATTTTTAATGTGGAGACAGGAAACGGAGCACTTAGCAAAGTGGTTCTGCACATATATATATTGCGACCAGAGTAATGCACAAAACATTCGCTTCAAAATGCTGGCTAAAAAGCCCCCCAAAATTGAAAAATGTGAAATTTTGATGGCAAAGGCAGCATGAGTTATACATTAACATAGCATTATGTGTCTGGTTTGCCTGGTCACATTTTAAAAAGAGTGACATTTAGTTATTTTTATTATTATTTATTTTCCAGGCTTCTCATAGCTGGAAGAAGCTCATAACAAGAATTCTTAACTTAAGGGTTATAACAGAATTCTAACTGAAAAAGCATTTCAATCCTCAATAAATATGTTGTCTTTTAAAAGCACATATGTTTGTCTTGTGGTTTTATATATGATGCACTGTTAAATCCATTTGTGAAAAGACAAAGACCTTGTTTAGGCCTGGTATGAATATGCATCCATTTTTAACCACTTTCAGAGGTAGTTGAAGATGTATTCGACCAGGTCGCTTTCATAGTGAAATGCTCCGGAGATTGAACACATTCAAATAGCCAAAAACAAAGTAACAAAGCAAAAAACTTACCTTTGGTTATTGACCTAATTCTTAAATCATACAGAATTTGCTGTTGAAGTGCTTCAGCCTCATGAGATCCACTTTTTGCTTACCTATTTATTACATACTCTATTACTAGATCTAATATAACAAGAACTCTGATAAACCATATGTTTTTGTGGTAATGTGTTTATTAATACTGTAGAATCAAATGAATGCAGTTTTATCTTATTTTTTCCTACGCTTATCCTGGTTTTCTTCCGGGCATATTTTTTTTAATTGATTTATTTTATTGTTTCGTTTTTAAAAACTGTGCGACTTGCATGATAGAGCACCCTCTGGCCTTCGGAGGAAATTTACCACTGAAATCAGATTAAAAGATCTAAGAAAATAAAGTCTACACCCTGAAACACTTCACATAGTTTTGCAGCTGTCAGAGTACAAAGAAAAGCTGCTGTTCTCAGTATCATTGGTGGTGTCTTTAATGTGTAATTGTTTTTAATTCTATATAAATATACTATATTGTTGTTGGCCAGATAATAAAATACACACCTTCTGGTGTGTGCTGCTAACTAGGGATGGGAAAAAATACTGATATGTTGTCGTGATATTTCTGGCTGCAATACATTATCGATACTTTGTCGATAATTGTCATTATATTATCGATATTTGTTTAATTGTACAAAAGATAATTAATTAACCAGTCTTATGCTACAGTACACTCTCTGCATATCAGCATTTTTAAGCTTGTTTTCTACTCCACAAATAATATCATTCTATAAACTATGTGTTGTTAATGAAAGAAATGCATCTTATAACTTTTTATGCTGCTTTTTTACCAAAATCGTGAAATATTGTTGATGGTTTCTTGTGACGTATCAATGTATCGCTAATATCATAATATCGATATACTGCTAATATCGTCATGTATAACTGATATGATATATCGATATATTGCTGGTATCGTGACTTTGTGGATACCGTGATATATTGTGATCTATTGCTGGTATCGTGATATATTACTAATATTGTATATTGTGACATTGATCTATTGCTGGTATCGTGATATATTGCAGATATTGTGATATATTGAAATTGCTGGTATCGTGATATATTGCGGATATTGTGATATATTGAAATTGCTGGTATCGTGATATATTGCGGATATTGTGATATTGATATATTGCAAGGATTTTGATATATAGCTGATATCTGAATATTGATATTGCTGGGATTGTGACTTATTGCTGATATTATAACATATAAATAAATTTCTGGTATCGTGATATATCGTGATATTTCTGGAATCGTGAAATATTGCTAAAATCATGATACATCGATATATTTTTGGTATCGTGATATATCGGTACATTGCTGGAATCATGATGTATTGCTAATATTGTGATATTTTGATATTTAGCTGGAATCGTGATGTATTGCTAATATCGTGATATTTTGATATATTGCTGGAATCGTGATGTATTGCTGGTATCGTGATATATTGAAAAATTGCTGGTATCGTGATATATTGCTGATATTGTGACATCAGTATGTTGCTAAGATCGTGATAAAATATCACATTAATATCGTATCCTGAGGTAACCTGTGATTCCAGCCATGCCATAAATGAGGTTTTAATTGGTAAGCAGTTATTAACCAAAATTTCCATAATGGTGCATTCCTACCAAAGCTGCTGTAAATCTAAATGGAAATTACCCATTGAATAATACTAAGCTTTCTATTGCTTCCTCATTAAATAATTCATCTCTCTCCTCGCTTGCCCGTGTATCATTTGCAACGGTCGTGACATACCATCACTCAGGTCTATTAGGCACTCTGTAAGCCAGACTTTAGTGCTCCATGTCCCAGTCTCTCTGGGGAGCTCTTCAGATCTGCTCTGCGTCTCCAAATCACAGCGACCCTGACACTTGCGCGGCAAAATAGAGGCCATAACTTGCAGAGCTCATATCTGTGATGCCATAATCCCCACACCCAGAGCGGAGATGGAGAAAAAGAGTGGATGGATGCCAGGCCTGAGTTATGGTCTCATCTCTGTGGCCTGCTGTGAACCTGTCCAGAGGCCTGATAGATGAACTCACATGAGGAATCGTCGTCATTCACCTGAAATTGAGGGCAAACCCATTGCCGTTTCAAGTTCTCGCAGGCTCTATTTATTTGGGGTTTGTGGTTTTGGAAAGGCTTTTGAATGGGATGAATGGGTTCCTAAAATGGCAAATTTTTCTTTCTTTTCTTTTTTTCTTTTCTCATGTCAAGATGCATCAGATAAGTTTGCAGGACATCCTTCACTAGTACTTCTGAAGACTGCATGATGTGGTGGTTGCAGTGCATTTATCATCTGTAATGTTGTTTCAGAGTTGACGGGAGCTGAAAGTAACAAAGAGGGGATTTGTTTGGACCATGGTTGGTTATAGCTATGATATTAGGAGTTAATAAATATTTTTCCTTGCATCTAAGCACAAGTCAGTTTTAAAAGTTTTGTATTGTTTTTTAGGTGTAATTACTTTGCTAATGGTAACACTTTGCAATAAGGTTGTATTAGTTAATATTAGTTTACTTACATGAGCTAACAATGAGTAAATACATATATTGCAGTATTTATTTATAAAGTTAATGTTCATTAAAATAAGTTTATTGTTAGTTAACTCACATTTTTTTAACTGGATTTTACTATACACGTATTTTTCATCATTAGTTCATGATATTAAATGCATTAACTAATGAAACTTTATTGTAAGCTGTGACCAAACTAAAAGTAATATATTTTATGTTTTCAATTTCAAATGATATTGTAAATAATATCATAGAATATTAAGTTTACAGAAGTACATTGTAAAACGTGATTTGGGAGTGCACATTTTGTACGTTTTACATTTTTATGTTTTAATTATTATCCTAAATGCATGTTTCACAGTATTACAATCACAATACAATACAACGACAAGTTGCATATTACCAAAAAAAATTTCCTAAATATTGAGATAAAAGAAATATGACATTTTTTTAAAATTCAAATTTATTACCTCATATATTGTTAGATAATTGTTAATAATAGTTAATATTTTAAATAAAAAAACTGTAGCCTATTTAATTTATTAGGCAAATAACAAACTTGCCAGCAGTCAGAATTTGGCCATTTAAAAAAACAAACAAAAACATACTATTACTATGACTAGTACTACTAAAAAAATATAAATAAATGAATAAATAAATAAAATAATATTCATAATAATAGTTCAGAGCTTTGCAGTTTTCCTAGTCTCTCTTATAAAAAGTACATTTGAAAATTCACGAATGACAACAACACTTTTTCAAACTTTATATTGGCCATGTTTTCTTTCAAGAATAATGTCCAAGATTTAAATTAAAAGTTACTTGTCAAATGTTTTCTCTATTTAAAAACAATACAGTAGCGAAAGTTGACTTTGCTTTTCTCAGCTGTTTTCTTGCAAAAATATATATGTTGGACTTTTGAAAAATTATTGTTGGCATTGGTCAAAATATTTTACAATAAATGATTGCATAGCAGTCAAAATATTACAAATGAGCTCATGTAACAAATTTTGGATCTTTGTCAGTAAGTGATGGGTCTTCCGAACCACCTGAACACTATATACATATATATATTCTGGATGGATATATATATATCGATAGATTACTTATTGCTTCTGAAGGTGAAAACAAAGCAAAAGGAATATTTTTACTTGCTGTAAGCTTTTACTCATATTTGGACTAGAAACGAGACTAAGCAAAGTATGAACAGCATTATTTTTATTTTTTTTTTGCATTGTGATTATTTAATTTCTATACATTATTACTATTAGACCCAGAAAACCATCAAATAAAGATCTTCAAACTATCTTGTAAAACAGTATTCATATTGCAATATTTATCACTAAAAATTCAACGTCACATATCAGATTTTTCAATATTGTACAGGCCTAATAGATAGATAGACCGATAGATAGATATTTAAGATGGGTTTGGGTAAAAAAAAAAAAAAATTTCTCCTGTATGATACCAAGACTTTGGCTTTGCTTTTTCAGTACTGGTTGTCATTAAACCTCCCCACTGACTCTTCTCCATTAAGCAATTTTCCAAGTGGTTCTGCTGGTAGTTCAGTTTCCAAGCCTGTTTAGCTGAGGCTGCAGGGATGAGCTGGTGTGCTCTTTAAATAGCCTGCGCTGTTGGTTTGGGTTTTTGTGGCGCTGTCTGGCTCTGTTCTCCTCAGGCTCTGCTGGAGTGTCCACCCTGCGGATCCGACCGCACACTTTGACTCTGTGGTGATGTCGAGAACCAAGGGCGGCAACCCAGACCCGGAGCATCTCTCTCCTTGATTCCGTCCATCCCAGCGGTACCCTGTAATTATCTCAGAGAGGGAAAAAAAATTGAGCGAGAGACACTCTACGGCTCGCACCACCCCTACATGGCCCCCTTTTAATCCTCCAACAGCTCAGTCCAGATGGTCATGTTTGCAAAGCATTGTGGGTGTTTCTTTTTCTTTTTTTAAAGGTTTCTCCCCTTCTGTACTTTTGTTTGAGGGGGACTCGTGGGAAGTTTGATGTAGACATCAGCATTCCAGATGACTATGATTATGACTTTGACTCAAAGAGTGCCTTGCAAGAAGATTATTGGTATATTGTGGTCAACATTTCATACTTTTGTCAAACCCTCTAAAGGCTCTTTGTTCATCAGTCTGTTGTGTTTTCTGGATTGCTTTTTATTAAAGGGTTATTTCACCCAAAAATTAAGATCCTGTCATGTGTAACTCGCACTCATGTTGTTCCAAACCAATAAGAATCTTCAGACCATAAATCTGAGAGATTTCTGTTTATGTATTCAAGTCTGTTCACCCAAAACTCTGATGCTCATAAAGTTAATATATTTTTATAAAAAAGTAATAATTAATAATAAATAAAAAAATTATAAAAAATGAATTCATATGAATTAAGCGGATATGAAATAACACGATCATTTCATGAGATGATGCATATAAAAATCAGCTAATGGAAACGCCAAGATGCGCATAAATTTGAAAATGTGCATAAAAACGTATGCGCATAACTGAGTAGGGTAAACTTTTTATTCGATAAGAGAAGAGGGGCATAAACTACGATGGAAACCTTTTTAACATACAAATTCTTGTTTGTGCATTTAAAAAATCATGTAATTTGGTTGAGATGATGTGATAAAAATGTGTGAATTGACAAATCAGCAGGCTAAGCACATTGTAAAACATCTGAAATGTTGTTTTGGTCATTCTAAAATGCCTTAACTATTTCACTATTAGTGTTATATTATTAATGACCTCCAGAATCAAGAGCGTCTGTGTTCCGTGTCACACCATCAAACTTCTCCGCATGTTTACTGCGTGTCAGGATTGTTATTTATTAAATAACTTCTTCCGCAGTAAATTCTGTTTTTACTGTTAATATGTGGTGCCAGTTAATCAGGAAGTGACGATTTTATTCGCATTGACTCGTTGGATGGAAACGCTGCTTTATTCGCACATCTTTGCGTAAATCCACTTTTGCACATAAAGTGCATTAGCATTTTTGGATGGAAACATGGCTATTGATAAGCTATGGACTTTTTTTTTTACTCTATATTGATCTAAGAGCCAGTCACACAGCAGAAATATGCAACTAAATGCAAACTAAACAGAAACTTAACTGGCTAGCTACTAGCTAGTTAATCCAGTGACATGGTACAGGCTTCAAGGCAAAATCTGTGTTTTTGTTCACTGATCATCTTTATATGTGTGAACAAAAGCAAAAAAATATGTTCATAAAAGCATGTCTGTTACGAAGAATTTGGTTAAAACCACTATTTATTATAATTTTATGAATGTTTTTTTTTTTAATATCCTCTTATATTTTCTCTTGTTTGCTTGCTTGTTTGCTAACTTACTGGTTCATTGGGGTCATTATTGGGTTGTTGCTAGATTGGATAGGAATGCGGCCAGAAGTTAATGAGAATTATTTATATTATATATAAAATTTTCCATTATTGTATTGTATTAACGTCTAGCCACAACCCTAAACCTAACCGTCACAGTAATGTAAAAACAGTAGTTTTAACGAGTATTATTTATGCTGTCTATTAATTTACCCAATATATATATATTTTTTTTATGCTTTCCACCACTCCAACCCTGAATCCAACCGTCACAGTACTGTAAAATATTAATTATTGTTATACAGTGTCATAAAAATGCTACTATATTGATGTGCGTGTCGCACATCAATATACGGGTGGTCGTGTATACGATCGAGACTTGATTATCGTTTGCCGGTGTGATGTTCAACTATATCTCGAGTTGTGTTTCCTGTGTAACCTGATGAATACTGTAGATGTGTTGTGGGTGGGTGAAAGTTTCATTAAATATATCATAATTTGTGTTATGATGATGAACAAAAGACTGAAATGTTTGGAACTATGTAAGTTTGTTTAAATTACAGAACTTTAATAGATTGATAAAGCTGAACACCCTGATATATTTGCAGTAAATTTTAGTTTTTTAATTCTATAATGTAAAATTAGTATTAGCTATAAAGGCATTTGTGTCCGTATACTGTTAACAAACATCACTGCTGAAGTAAATATCTAAATATGCTTCTCTCAGTAACCAAATTAAGACTCAAGAAAAAAAGAGAAAAGAATTAAAAAGAAAATTTAGGGAGAAGCCATTAGGAAAGCATCTGATCTTTTAAATACTGCATTGTATTTCCTTTTGAGACTTGTAAACAACTGACTTTTATACTTGTATTATATTATGAATCTCAATCTCTTTGAATCTCAACAGTTTTTGTTTTATACAGACAATGCAAAATTCCAGCAAGTACGTGCCAGTGGCCTGAAAGTTTAAGAGACTTCAGGCTGTGGGTTAAGTCATATAACTCCAGGGAGTATTTTGGCACTTTCAGAATTGGGGAAACGTATTGCCTCATCTTTTGGTTTGACCAGAGATGTCATAAAATAAAGCACTAGACTAGACTGAACAGCCACCTGTGCCATTTCTGTGAAAGCTGCTTGTGGAACAGCTGCTTTCGCTTTCACTGCATTATAAATATTGTTACTTTAACTTCATAATGGCATGACAGTGGTTTGTCATTGCATGAGCGTATAGATGGAATCAGAGCCCAGTGTTAGCAATGTTATAGTGGTAAATGCGAATTGAGTTACTGTTGGTGAGTAACGTAACCAGTTGGCTGGAAACTTTATTAGTGACTGCAGCATGAATTGGCATACTGTAAGCTGAATTGCGCAAACTTAATGTGGCTAACAACAAAAAAGATGACATGCATTTGGTTGCCAGTTTTCATCAGGAAATTTATTATAAATTTAAAGCCATTGAAATATCAGCTCTAGCTCAAAAATGCCCAGTGATTTCAATATTATTTAAACAGACTGATCATTTGTTATTGTCATGATCCTTAGCAATCTAGGTCTTGCAGATCGCTGGAAAACATGTACTCACCCAGAATACAATTCTGCCACTGAACTGCACTACATTTCCCATCTGGCACATCACTTAGACACCAGTTCCGGATTATCCCTGATTACTTGCACCCAGCTGTAGATCATGAAGACTTATTACATGGACTGTATATACACCTCACATTCACACAAATGGTGCTGAGTTTTTTTTTTTCCATGAACATTATAAAGCGTTTTCCCTGTTTGTCCTGAATAACGTCCATGAATAAAGTCAGTATTTAGGAATAAAAAAATAGTAAAATCTTAAATTAATATAAATGAATGGTGAATCATATCAGTCATTGTAGGGCTGGGCGATTTGGCCTAAAATCAAAATCTCAATTAATTGAATATTTTACCTCTATTATGATTAATTAATTATTATTTTATTTATTTATTTTGCCCTAACAGGTCAGAATAAACAGGTTTTGTACAGTAAATGTGCTCACATATTACAAGTGAGAGATTTTGAATGAAGGGTGCATGACTTGAATTTAAAATAATTGAGGAAAACACACACTATCTATAATCTACGATTATTTATTGAACATCGACTTTGAACAACTGAATTTAAAACAAATTAAAAATAAATAACTTTCACTTTTGGAAACAAAATAAATTCTTTTCAATGTTTGGAATGAAAATAAGCAGTATCTCTTCTGAATGTAGTGCAAAGTTATGGTGAAGAATGGGTCCATCATCCTACTTGACCAGAGATCAGATGGGGCTGCGATGTGGTCGCAGAAGCTTAAATCAGCCTTTAACAGAAACATGTATTTTTTTCCACATGCAGTATAAAGTAATTGAAAAAATCGTCCTGGAAAAGTTAGATTATAGGTTCTAAATGTCAATTTCGATTACTTTTCGATTAATCACTTAGCCCCAAGTCAATTGTTAGTGTACCAAAATGTAATTCTGAGGTTTTTTTTTTGTTGTTGTTGTTATTAAAACATAGTAGTTTTAATTTACACAGTGACCTGGAGATGTCAATTTTTCCACATAATTTGTTTAGATTTGGACAAGCTGTATAGTTCCATATGGCTCCAAGTTGTACATTTGCATTTATGCATTTGGCAGACGCTTCCGTCCAAAGCGCTGAAGTTACACAACAATTTATGAGAGCGTAAATGAATGCATTACTAGAGTGGAAAGCACAGCAGTGCCCTGAGGAACAACAGGATTTGCAGAGGATTGTGGTTTGATAATAGGTGAGGAATGTATTGACGTTTTTGTTCTCTGAGAAGCTCCTCTTGGACCACTGTCTCTGTGACGTATGTTGACCTTTGCGTTATGGGTCAGCGGCCTTCTGACAAACCGCAAACACTATTAAACACAGCCCGCTCTACTGTAGTTGGTGAATGTGTGTGTCTGTGGAACCATCTGATTAACAATAACTATGGCCATGACCTCTTACCGTGAACTTTCCCAGGGATGAAACCTCAGACCAACCAGTTCTCCAATTTACTGCTGTCCTGCTGTGTGTGAGGTTTAAACGGGGTGAAAAAAGTGCTCTGAATGTCTCTAAGAGGAATATCAATGCAGAAGTGTTGTCTGAAATGGTCTGTAACAGTATTTGGCTTCCAGGTTTCTCGTGATATCTTGATCTAAGTGAATCTGAGGCTTCAGTTTTCAGTCCCAGACTTCAAAAACAAGTAATGTTTACGTACTTTTAATGTAAAACTATATGCTGTATGTGTGTGTGTTTGTAAACTAACATATTTTATTTTCAGGATGCATTTATTATTATTGTTGTTGTTGTTGTTGTTGTTGTTATTATTATTTTTATTATAATTTTTATTGTTATTATTATTATTATTATTCTAAGTTGTTATTATAATTATTATAAGTATATAATAATTATATAGTATTATAATAATTATAGTAGTATAATTATTATAAGTAGTTATTATTCTGATTTAATACTAATAATAGTAATAATAATAATAACAATAATACTGATAATTATGATAAAATCAATTTTAATGGTATTATTATTTTTATTTTTACTATTATTATAAGACTTATAATAATAATAATAATAATAATAATAATATTATTATTATTATTAAAATAAACTTTATTATTATTATTATTATTGTTGTTGTTGTTGTTATTATTTTTATTATAATTTTTATTGTTATTATTATTATTATAAGTTGTTATTATAATTATTATAAGTATATAATAATTATATAGTATTATAATAATTATAGTAGTATAAATATTATAAGTAGTTATTATTCTGATTTAATACTAATAATAGTTGTAATAATAATAACAATAATACTGATAATTATGATAAAATCAATTTTAATGGTATTATTATTTTTATTTTTACTATTATTATAAGACTTATAATAATAATATTAATAATAATAATAATAATATTATTATTATTATTATTATTATTATTATTAAAATAAACTTTATTATTATTATTGTTGTTGTTGTTGTTGTTGTTGTGATTTATTACTAATAATAGTAATAATAATAATGATGATCATAATTATGAAAAAATTATATTATTATTATAATAACACTATTATTATAACACGTATAATAGTAATACGATTAATATAATAATATAAATAATAATAATAATAATAATAATAATAATAATAATAAACAACAGTATTTGTTGGTTTGTTTAATATGCATAGAAGCATATTAGAGATTTTTTTTTCTTCCAGAAATGTTGAAATTAAACAGAAAATAAAGAATACACTAAATTAATATTTATATAAATGCTCAAAAAAAAAAAAAACCCACACACACAAATTGGACAGAAACTAAATTTAATAATAAATAAATAAAAACACAATATTCTTTTTTTATTACAGTTCAGGTTTTTAAAGCACCAGATCAAAGGTATGCATCTCACTGAGTAGTTTGAACTTCAACAAAAAAGTTATTTACAATAAATATTTGCAAATGACTTCTTCACAGACATCAAACATTGGAGCAAACAATTAGAATCATATTTAAGTGCGTTTTATTTCATTGTATTTCAAAGCAACAAATCAAATGCTTCAGTCGTGCCAGTGCCTGTTGATGAGCGTGTCCACTGTGTCCAGATGGTGTCTAGACTGGGGTCTCAGGATTTGGAGCAGGCCGAGGTTTTTTTTTTCTTTTTTTCTTGGTGGTCTTGGTGGGCAGGGGCGTCTTTTATTGAAGTCTGGTATTAGAAGGTCATGCAGATACCCAGAGCATTTTTTTTATCATCAATTTTGTATTTAATGGCCAAAGCTGATTTTTTTCTATTTAATACCTTTCGGTCACATGACCTGTGTGGAGACCTGGTGGGAAACAAATATAAAGTATAAAATTGTTCCAATGCATTTGTATGTAACTAAGAAACCAAGATCAGTCGAATTAAATGTTTTTGTCAATCTCTGTTGCTCACGCTCTTTTGACTCTCTGAAGAAACCGCATCTCTGTGTGCTGACTGCCATTTGCTTTCTTATGGGGCTCTGAAACTGGCTGCCGGTCACAGCTCCATGGCCTTTTATCAGACAGCTCTGGACAGGCCATAAGAGAAAGATAAGAGGCCATATGTACAGCAGTGCAGATTAACTGTTGGTCACGCTGGAGGATCACACAGCTTTCTCTGCAGTCACACTGCATCTCCGCGGCTGTCATTTAATTAAAAGCCACACAGATTATCTGTCTAGATTCATTATTTTGGCTGCCGCCTTTCTGCCCCCTTCAATTATCAAACTAATCCCATTAGCCACTAATTAAGGTAGAATTAAGTCTACGTATAAACTGTGTGCCGCTTACTGGAGTCCTCTTTTAACCTTTGTCCTGCAAATGAAGATTTACATTAACAAAAGTTTAATTAGAAATTAATAATAACATTTAATGTTATAAATGTATTATTATTATTTATTATTATTATTATTATTATTATTATTATTATTATTAATGTTATTATTTTATAGTTATATTGTTATTGGTATTGTTATTATTATTATTATTATTATTTTGTAGTTATAATAATATTTATTATTATTATTATTATTATTTTGTTTTGTTATTATTATTATTATTATTATTATTATTATTATTATTATTATTATTATTTGTTGTTATTATTATATTATTATTATTTATTATTAATATTGCTGTTGTTGTTGTTGCTATTTTAATATTAAAAGTAAAAGTTAAAATTTAATTATAAATGAATTATAATATTTAATATAATAAATGCATCTATTATTATTATTATTATTATTATTATTATTTATTTATTTATTTATTTGGTAGTTATGCTTTAATAATAATAATAATAATAATAAATTATTATTATTATTATTATTATTTATATTGCTGTTGATGTTAAGATATTTGAATATTTTTTGTTCTTGTTAAAAGTAAAAGTTAAAGTTTAATTATAAGTGAATTATAAAATGTAATATGATAAATGTATTATTATTATTATTATTATTGTTGTTGTTTTTTATTTGACAGCTATTTTATTATTATTAATAATGTTGCTGTTTATATTATGTTATTTTAATGTTTTTGTTGAAAGTAAAAGTTTAATCATAAATTAATAATAATAATATTTAATATTATAAATATATTATTATTATTATTTATTTGTTATTTATATTATTTTTGTTATTATTATTATTATTATTATTATTATTATCATTATTATTATTACTGGCGACACGGTGGCGCAGTGGGTAGCACGATCGCCCCACAGCAAGAAGATCACTGGTTCGAGCCTCGGCTGGGTCAGTTGGCATTTCTGTGTGGAGTTTGCATGTTTTCCCCGTGTTCATGTGGGTTTCCTCCGGGTTCTCCGGTTTCCCCCACAAGTCCAAAGACGTGTTACAGGTGAATTGTGTAAGCTAAAATTGACCGTAGTGTATAAGTGTGTATGGATGTTTCCCCCATCATGGGTTGCTGCTGAAAGGAAAATCCGTAAAACGTATGCTGGATAAGTTGGAGGTTCATTTCGCTGTGGCGACCCCAGATTAATAAATCTGAAAAAAAAAAACGTATGCACCTTTCTGTGTTTAAGCTCTGATATCATGCTTTTCTTTATTGTTTATCTGAACAAAATACTACCTACTTATTACAGTCATAAATATTATTACATATCACTTCAAAGTAGGCCTGCATGATATTGGAAAAATCAGACTTTGCAGTGTTTTATTTTTCTGCAATATAATGTATCTATACAATTTCACCAAATGATTGAATAGCCTCATTTGGAAAGAATATATAGTCATACACTTTTTTTTTTTAAGGTTCAATTCTCGCCAATAGCAAACCATTAAATATGACTTTTGCTTTCTAATTTGCTCCCTAATAATATTGTTAATATCTGACATTAAGGTAGTTTAGGTATTGGGCTAGGGATGTAGAATAAGATCATGCAATAAGCAGCCAATATCTCAATAAGTGCATGCTAATGAGCAAAGAAAAAAATTAAATAAGCAGTGCATGCTTTATGGTTTTCTATATTTACATGTAAAATATACACTGCAAAGTCGACTCAAAATTGCATATTCTGCGTTTGACTATTGTGGATGTACACATTGCGCACATGCAGCCTTACATCAAAGTCAAAATATGTTAAAATACCACAAAATAACTTTCAGAAAATACATTAGAGCCACAAACAATCTTAAAGAAAAAGAAGCAGCAACAACCCTTTGACAAAAATTTTATATTGCATCATTGAATTAGTCTCTTTATGCTTCAGCTAATCTGTAAACAGAAACCATTCCACAACATATTGATACATCATTATTACACCATTTACAAATCTCAGATCATTTTGATTTTCTTTACTTGATTCCGAAAGACGAGAGCTGGATCTAATGCCATGTTGGTGTCCAGCGCCTGGTCTTCATTGTAATAGGATTAGCAGTGGCCTGTGGATTGAGTCTGTGTCAGTAAAGCGTCTGATCCGTTTGCAGCACAAAACCCCCCCCCGCTGCTCGCGTCTGAGGAGGATGCTATAGTGCACTTAAAACACAAAGCAAGCGTCTCTTTTCTGCGCTCTACCTTCTCGAGTGTCCTGCGCGGAGGAAGCTGGACGTGACCAGGCCAATAGGCCTTTGTGCTGTTTGGAGAGCTGTGTGGTCTCTATTCAGTCGTCCACTGGCCACTCCATTAGCGCTCATTGATGAGAAATAAGCCTCCGTTGTGCTTCCTGTTGGCTTGGATGAACAAAGGAGTGTTTTTTTTTTTTTATGTCTGGGCAGGGAGTTGATGCAGTAGTTTTGTTTATCACCCTGTCAGATTCTATCAGATCAGCGCTGTAAACGTGCATTTGCTGGGCAAGACTTTCACTGCCGAACACCAGAGCATTTATATTGAGGTCTATTTACAGGCTTAAGATCTTTTATGATGTTACATGATCTTTTGAGATGCTTAATTTCAGTCTGTCTGTCTGTCTGTCTGTCTGTCTGTCTGTCTGTGTTCTTGTCTGTCTGTCTGTCTGTTTGTCTCTATCTATCTATCTATCTATCTATCTATCTATCTATCTATCTATCTATCTATCTATCTATCTATCTATCTATCTATCTATCTATCTATCTATCTATCTATCTATCTATCTATCTATCTATCTATCTATCTATCTATCTATCTATCTATCTATCTATCCGATCTAATGACCGACCGACCGACCGACCGACCGACCGACCATAGAATCCATCACTGTACCATTGAATCTTTTACAGTACTGTTGAATCTATCGCTGTATTAGAACTGCACAATTAATCGTAAAAAGATTGCGATCTCGATTCGATCCCCTAGACGATCTTAATCCAACATTTCTACGATTCTGTCAATCATATTTTCAAGTTCAGGAGAGAAGCAATGGTGGTCGTACAGGTCTTCACATTGTTTTACATACATTGTTCAGCAACGTGGACACCTCCATATGGTCTTGAAAGAGTCACATGCTGTATTTATAAGATATAATTCACCTCAAAAATGTCATTTCTGTCTTCATGTAAGGTATTTGCGACCGCAAAATCACACGTGACGTGAGCTGACCATCAGCTTTTACTATAGAGAGGGTGGGCGCGCACGCGCCTCCGAAGGAAGTCTACTTTAGTGAACAGAACCTGCATAGGCTATGAATAACAGGTAATAAAGTTGTAAATAACAATCAGTTTGTAGCACAGAATGATCGTTTGGGAGCCGCGCGGGAAGTGAACCGCTCTTAGCAGTAAAAATAAAACTGAAAGCGTGCACAGTGTTGCCAGATGAAGCTGACTGATTCCAGCCCAAAAAGAATCCAAAACCCACCAAACAGAAAATGACAGATTGTAAGCAAATGTCTCAAACACAATAATTCAACATCAGAATTATTATCAGCATTAATGACCAGGACAAATCTAAAGTCTGTTCAAGTCCACCATTCCAAGTCTATACAAAATTGGGCATTTTAACCAACATTACAGCTACACAAAGCCCATTGCTGTTTTTACCACATGCTTAAGAATAACAATAATAATTGCTGACTCGTATTAACCTTTATTTTATATTTACAGAATCGTGAGAAAATCATAATCTTTATTTTAGGCAAAAAAATTGCGATTCTCATTTTAGCCAGAATCCTTTACGCTGTATCATTGAGTTTATCATTAATGCTTTATCGTTGAATCTATCATTGTATCGTTGATAGATTGTGTCGTTGTATTGAGTCTGTTGTTGTATCGCTGAGTATACCGTTGTAACGTTCTTTTTATCGTGGTATTGTTCTGTTTATCATGGTATCGTTCTGTCTATCGTATTGTTCTGTCTATCGTTGTATCGTTCTGTCTATCATTGTATTATTGGATCGTTCTGTCTATCGTTGAATCGTTCTGTCTGTCATTGTATTATTGGATCATTCTGTCTATCGCTGTATCCGTAAAAAGTAAAAAGTAATGGATGTTTTATGTTGTTTTATTGTGTTAAAAAAGTGTTTTAATTAATGTATTATTGTTACTATTATTGTTATTATTGTTAGCTGTGTTAATCATTTTACACTACATTAAATATTACTATTAAACTGATTAGCTGTACATTTGCATTTATGTATTGTATTGTTGTTGACATCTTATATGAGACAAGCTCTGATTCAAAGCTCTGATGTTTGCCTACAAAGTGACTTCTGGCCTTGCTCCTTCTTATCTGCTCTCACTTCTGCAGATTTATATGCCCTCCAGAAACTTGCGTTCTGTGAATGAACGTCGCCTCGTGGTTCCATCCCAAAGAGGGAAGAAATCACTTTCGCGAATGCTCACGCTCAATCTGCCCAGTTGGTGGAATGAACTCCCTAACTGCATCAGAACAGCAGAGTCACTCGCTATTTTCAAGAAACGACTAAAAACTCAACTATTTAGTCTCCACTTCACTTCCTAATCTGCAATTGCCTCTCTGGATATCATACTAACTGTACCCAAAAAAAAAAAAAAAAAACTAATACTACTAATACTTTCCTTCTTAGACTTTACAGACCTGAAACTTGCCTATAGCACTTATCCATTGTTGCTCTTATAGTTGTGTAAATTGCTTCCTTGTCCTCATTTGTAAGTCACTTTGGATAAAAGCGTCTGCTAAATGACTAAATATAAATGTAAAATGAGACATCTCAGACATCTAATATGAGTTCTTAGACATCTCATCTGTTCACATCTGAAATTGATGGCTATTTACAGTAGCTTGACTGAATTACCCTTTGTAAGTTTTAGTCAAATTGCAATAATTTCATTGTGACTTTCAGACCGTAATCCAAAAAGTATTTTCTGTTTTTTTTGTCTTCCTTTTTAAAGATCTTTAAATATTTGCACGAATCTTGTAGTGCATTTATGCAAAGTCAACAAGTGTTGTTGTTTTTGGCTCAGACACAGTAAAGCGTTCATTTCTCGAAGGGTTCTGCGGCTCAGTCCTTTCTCTACACTGATCTTATCTTCCAGATTACCTTTGATTCAGCAATCCTGCGGCCGGCTTGGCAGGGCAGAGATGACTTTGCCAACCTCATGTAAGCAAACTAGGGCATGTGGGCCATCTGCTTTCCATATCTGACATCATGGCAGATGGGCAGTGCCCGTTTGCTTTCTTACAGCAGGATTAGATTCTGGTACTTAGGCTTTAGAAAATGATCTGTCTGAAGTCTGCATGGCATGGTGAGCACAGGCCACCCTCATGTACCTACTGTAGACAAGTAGAAATAATCACTTGCCTATGACTTTTTGTCTGTCTTCAGTATCTCTTAAATGTATTTTATTAAATATTTTATTATTATTGTTTAGTGAGCTGATTGAAGTTCTTTTAGTTAATTAAAAGGCAGTGTTTTAAAGGGATAGTTCACCCTTAAATGAAGATTGTGTTGTTATTTTACACACTCTTTACTTGCTTCAAATCTTTGTAGATTTTTTCCTGTTAAATTATTTTATGTAGTGTTTGAATAAAGCTAAAAACCTGTACCTATTGACATCCATAGTAGGAAAAAACAATACTATGGAAGTCGATGGTTACAGGTCTTCTTTTGTGTTCAACAAAATGAAAGAAACCGCACATAGCTTTGAAATCATTTGAGGGTGAGTAAACACAATTTTGTGGTGAATTATCCCTTTAAATGTATTTATATTATAATTTTTAAAATGTATTATATATATTTTTAATGTATTTTAGCGTTTAAAGCCCAGCTCATGCTGTTTATTTTAGCAATGATTTGGTCATGAGACAAATTTAGAAAATTATAAAAAAGATTCCTATAATCGCAGGCTAAAATCTGTGGCTTTTGTTTGTTGGTTTGAAATGTTCAGCTTGTGATTAATGGTCATTGGAATTAAATTTTCCCTCCTATATTTGTCGTCAAAAGTCATACTGCAAGTCTGACACTGCCAGAATTTTAAAGAACCAGTAGGAATGCTTAATCTGATGATGATCTAATCAGCAAGACAACTTTAAACCACCGCAAGAACAGTTATGAGTGATGACTTTTTTTCACACATTAAATACCTTGTCTCCTAGGGGTTTGAATTTTTTATTATATGTGTTTATATTTACTTTTGCATTAATTTTATGTTGCTTTTAATTTGTGCTTGTCTTATTTACCTACTCATTGGTTAATTAAGGTGATCAGATTCAGTAGCTATGTTTCCACCCACCTATTTTTATGCGCATATTTGGTTGATGGAAACACCAAGATGCACATACATTTTGAAAAAGCGCATAAAAATATGTATGTGCATAACTGAGTTGCATAAACTTTTTTTTTTTCAAAAAGAAAAGATGCGCATAAACTATGATGGAAACACTTTTAGCGAACACAAAGTATGTGCCAGTATGCACATTAAAAGGTCATGTGATTTTGTTATAAGAGATCATGTGATGATAAAAACGTGTCTGAATGGATAAACCAGCGGGCCGAACACATCGTAAAACATCTGAAATGTTGTTTTGGTCATTCTACAATGCCTTAACCATTTCAGTGATAGTGTTATTATACAATTAATTACCTTCAGAATTGTCGAGAGCATCTGTGCTCCGCGTCTCATGCCTTCAAACGCCACCACATGCTTATTGCATATCTACATTGTCTTCTAAGGCACAAGTAATGTATTAAATAAAGAATGGACTCATGCAGCTTCTCCTACCACAGCAAATTCCATTTTTACTGTCGATATTTGCTGCCAGCTTGTCAGGAAGTAACGATTTTGTCCCCTTGACTCATTGGATGGAAAAGTTGCTCTATATATTTTTAAACAGCTATTGTTTTAGAGGTCAAGTGGCAGCGTACCGATATTTTTGACTTTTTCTAATTTGTAAAATTACTGCCACAGATTGTATTCCATGAGATCTAATTTCAGAATGCGGGGTACGTGTGATTTGATGACGTCAAACCGACAAGCTGCAATCATAAAGGATTATTAAAAACTGCACAGTGTGAGCTGGACTTTAATCAGCGTAGCCAAGGATGCTGATGGCATTAAAACAGCAACTGTTTTTATTCGGTGGAATAAAAAATGTTTTGTCATACATTTTAGCTTCTATTTTGAGAGTTGTTGGTTGCTGAGCACAATAAAACATGCTGAGAGAGTCATGAAAGAAGACTGAATAACCTCTGTATCTATAGAATACTGTAGCTTTGTGTAAGGAAAAGACATTTGCCTCGGCCCTCAAATCTTTTTCAGCTTGCATTCCGTTCAAATATACCATGATGGTCATAAGACATACAGTAATCTGTCACTGGGCATGTTTACATCCATAAGTTTTTAAACTATTTCTGAAGTATTCAATTGAATTTTTGTAAATGTGCATTAAAAAAATGTAATTAAGTCTTAAATATTTTAGGTAAGACTTGAATGAACATTAGCTGGGTTTCGATCACCCTGTGTTAATGCGCATTTTGAAGTGTTGTATGTAAAGCGCCAAATTTTGAAGTTTTTACACTCACTTGAGATGGTTTTGGACCTTCTGGGAAAGGTTTAATGCGAATAATATCTAATGGAAATACATTACACATACATTGTTTGCTTTTTATTTATTTAGGTTACAAAGGTTACCAATACTACAGTCAGCTGCTCTAACAACTTGATGCTAATAGACCTATTTTACTATTGAGAATTGTTTATGGATTGTTTCATTTACTAATTAATTTATTTTTTTTTCCTTTAATTACTTGACTGATATATTAATCGATAAATACAAATCTGTATATGAATTTTCTGAGCAAGCAAGGAGTGTTGATTATCAGTATCTGCCACAATTTCCATATGTGAATAGTAAATAATGTACATGTTGTGTTTATTGCAATCTAAGATTTTGTTGAGTAATGACTTATAAGTGTTTTTATCCTTAGCCAGATTTCTATTCTTAAGTAAAGTGAAAATAATTCAATAAAATGTAATTATTATGAGTGAATTTTTGAAATGATTATTACTTTGTTGTAGTGTTGTCTCGATACTGGAATTTTCAACTTCGATACGATACTTTGAAAAATGCCAATATTTGATACTATTTGATAACAAACTCTTGCTAACACCAAAATAAGACTTTTTTTTTTTTTTTTGCATGCTGCAATGTCGTGATGCATTATTAGGACGCTATGTAATCTAGCAATATATATATATATATATATATATATATATATATATATATATATATATATATATATATATATATATATATATATATATATATACTTTAGTCACGGAATGTTATGATCACCAGCGATCAAGCAGTTGCAGATCACTGGGGAACTACACGTCACTGATATGAACCACAGATCCCATCATCCACCTCACTCACCAGTTCCAGTTCTCTCCCTGATTACACCGTAGGAGGCTCATCCTGACTGATTACATGGAATATACTGTATAGGCAACTCTCATTCTCACACTCATTGCTGAGTCTTGTTTATTTGTAAGCGAGCATTTTAAAGGGTTTCCTTGTCCTGCCTACTGTTTTTTTGATCTTTGCTTTGTTTATTGTTATGTTGTTTTGTCGCCTGTCCCAACCATGTGCCTGCTTTTCTGACTATGCTTTGGATTACCTGTTTGCTCCCGTTTTGACTATTGCCTGACTGACTATTCTGATTAATAAAGCTTCAAACGGATTCTCAACTCTGTTGCCTGTATCGTTGTTGCATCGAACATTTTTAGAAATAGAAAGAGAATATATTGAAGTTGATGCGAAATATTGGGGGAAAAAAATACAAGCTATAAAATTTCAACTTAATTTTTACACTTTTTTTCTTTTAAAATTTTATTATTTAATATTTTCTCTGACATATACAATTGGGTGTACTCATTTTAGACCATTACCTTAAGTTTTTTTTTTGTTGTTGTTGTTGTTAGATTAGCTCCCTATTTGTCTTCAGTACTGACTAATCTTATGTAAAGATTTGTGAGAGATGTACTTATACAACATGTTGAGCACTGTATGTCATGCCTTTAGTATGTCATTATAATATTTTTCTTTTAAAAATTGCATGTCAAAACATTGTACAACTGGTGGCAATCCAAATTTAGATTTTGTTGTATAAAGCTTACTTTGTGACCGCATGTGGCCTCATTTAATTGGCTCCATGGAGGACAAGTCTGAACGTCTATACAGCACTTGCTGTTTGTCACCATCTTTCAGTGCCCAACAAACATCAGACTTTTTTTCCAGTCTGTAATCTGCGAGACCATTATCGCTCTCAGGGGAGACCAATATAGCCAGCACTGAGCTGTCTGTTAAAATTTTCAGTAGAAATGAGAGCAAGATAGCAAACAAACCCTAGCAGCTGTCATTGAGGCTTCCTTCGGCTGTGAGTGATGGCGAAGGAGATCTTGGAGGTTGAGTCATTGCTTTTGGAAAGACGTTGGTGTTGTCCTACTTCCAAGTGATCTGTTCTGTCATCACGCTAATGCATGCAAACATCTCTAGCTCTGACATCAGCAGGAATATTGCAGGGAAGAGCAGTCGTTGGGTAGTTTATGGGGCAGACTGGATTAGAGTTGTCAGAACGCTGTAATTTTAGCAGTCAATAGCAATATGAGCGAAATTACACTAGTCTCAATCGATGTTCAAAATGGCTAAGCAATTTAAGTAAATAATATTCCCATCTGTTGTATTTAAAGGTATGGTGCACCCAAAATGAATGGTTATTGACCATTTACTCACTCCAAAGTTGTAAATTTTTTGGCAAACTATCCCTTTAAACCAAAATTGATTGAGGCCGAAGTTAAATATACCAAACTGTATTACATTAAATTTGCCATGGGTAATTTCCCAATTTATTTACTAAAATTTGAAAAATAACTAGAAAACGTTGCTTTAAAGCATATTAATTAACGATGCAGTTCCATTTTTAGCATTTTATAATGAACTTATAGTAGTAAAAACATAAACAATCGTATTTATAACTCAGAGGAGTTCAATACTGAATACACTAGTCGAGCTGCTCCTACCTTTGCCTGGATTTGCTTGCCAATGCCTCATCCTCTATCTGTCAAGTGACGGTATTTATTTTTTAATTTATTTTTTGATAACTTTACAACATTTTAATAAAACATTAAATGTTAGTTGTTGTTTTTTTTTTGTAGCTCTAAGTAAACAAAGAAACAAAAAGTTACGTTAAGTTTTTAATGATGATCTCTGTCAAAAGTATTCATCCCAACCAACTCGGCCAAACCAAAGGTTACCATGGCCCGCAGTTCCTACTTTGGGCACCTTTGCTTTTAAAGTATTTCCAGTATATTCTGTTTAATAGATTGGGGTTAGTAAGATTTTCTAAATTAAATTAAATTAAATTAAATTAAATTAAATTAAATTAAATTAAATTAAATTAAATTAAATTAAATTAAATTAAATTAAATTAAATTAAATTAAAAGAGGAATTGACTGAAAACATTGAAAATGGTTATGATGTGCTTTAAATGAAATAATAATTTTATAATTAGAAATATGCAGTAAAACATTACTATAAATTTTATTTTTTTATCTATTTTAAAACACATTTTGTGATGGAAAAGCTTAATTTTTCATTAGTGTTACATGATCCTGGGGTTTCCCTGGGCTGTTTGATAAATTGCAATGCTTACCTATTTGAAAGTGTAAAGATGTCCTTGATAAATAAAAGGTTAAAAAAAAATATAGACTCTGCTTTGTTTAAAAACTTTATTTTATTTTACACAATAACCATTAATTAACAAAATAAATGTTACATAAATGGTTAATACCGGGGTGCCCAAACATATTTTAGTTTCAACCCAAATTAAACACCTGAACTATCCAATCAAGCTCTTTCTCGGTATACCATAAACTTCCAGGCACTTGTGGCTTAATATATGTAAATAAATATATTACCTACCCCAGATTTTAACGAATAAGGACTTTTATTTAAATATATAAATAATCATGGCATTTAAGTTGAATTCAATTAATTAACCAGAATTTCAGGCTTTCAAGTAAAGATTCAGTAACACAATTTAGATCAAAGAAACAATTTACACACAACAAAAGAAATAAAACAATGGACCAAAATCAGTAAACAGTGACCGAAGTGATTTCTCAGGAAGTCTTGTCTTTGTTTCTCTTCTTGAAGATTTCTGTAATATTTTCTTTAGATGCACACAATTATTTGCACTACGGCTGGCCTGAACATACATTTTTTCAAACCAAATCTGGCTTTTATTATTTTAGTCTCGATTTACTTTTGACATTCCAAGACCGGATACTATTCCAACATCCGCTGTTTGTGCTGAACCCTAAATAAAAAGCCTGTATCAGATTTAGCCTGCCTATTTTCACACTTTTTGCACTAACAATAATAATAATGATGATGATGATGATGATAATAATAATAAAAAAATATATATAATAATTATTATTATTAATAATAATAATAATAATAATAATAAAATATATAATAAATATAAATAATAATAGTTGTGAGATTTATAAAACCAGACATAAAATAAAATGAAATTGTTCTGCAATTTATGTCTTGGTTTCATTTGCAAAAGCTTATTTATGTGCAGAAAGCATGTTACAATGCAAGGAAAGTGGAAAAAAATAGCCAAAATATGTGTGAAATTTAATTTTATCATCATTTATTTATGTAGAAATTAAAATATATCTGAAAAATATTATATAAAAAATTTTGTTATTTGCTGACAAATTGGGTTAAACCTAATGTATATATTATTTATAATTAGTGTAAATATGCCTTCCATGAATTATTATTTAGGAATTTTTTTTGGTATGTAAATTACACGATTGATATTTTACTGGGTGTATTTTGTAAATTGTCATATTTATGATAGTCTTTTTTTTTTTACTAAGAATAAATTAAATGAAATTCATACTGATGTGTGGAAGTAGTTTTATTGTTTTAAATTAAAATCTGTTTTTCATTCATGACCCATCTCTAATGCTTTACTGTGAAGACTTGTCTGCTCAGACGTTCCTCCAGATAAAGAACCGCTTTTGTGTATTGTCTGTGCTGCAGGGCATTGATCTTGAGTAAACGGAACTATGGGAAGTTTTCCCTCGCTCTTGAACTCACGCACTGTTTGCTTTACCCAGTGGGACGTCAGGCAGAGTGGGGTCTTCCTTTCCTGAACGGGGGAGTTAGTGGAGGTTTATTTTTGGGTCTCAAAGGATATTCAGCCTTTGAGAGAATGCATATGTCTTTTTTGACAGGTTGGCCACAGATCCTGCAGCGCTAATAAGTGCAGTTTAAGATTCTTGAGTGTCTCACATTCATATAGCTTTATTAGTCAAGCTGAGTCAGAAAGTGTGTTTAGATTGAGGAACTTAAAAATAACAAACTAAGAGCTGAAGAAACGCCCTTTATTTAATCAATAAGTTAAGACCACCAGATGTAGCCCACCAGCTTCACTACCAACAGACTGAACATGTTAACATGTCTAATTGAAATTTTTAGACAGAAAAAGCAAAACAATGCACAGTTTTGATGAATTAAGGTTAGTAAAGTGTGAAACAAATGCATAGAAATTCCCAAGAAAGCTTTCCTGTAGTTCTTTTTTTGACAGAATAACAGTTGAATGTGATTTTTTTTTTTTTTTTTTTTTTTTGATGAACACAACTGGTATATTTACTAGGGTTTTACCCACTGCATATGGTTATTTAGGCAAATACTGATAACCGTTTACATTCAGAAGTCAATATCTTGTTTATAGCTCAATTAATTCAAATCTTGATTACAAAAATTAAAATCAAATTCTGTGGGAGAATGATATTATTTCTGAGACTTTAAAGCAGGGGTCTCAAACTCGCGGCCCGCGGGCCATTTGCGGCCCTCAGTGCAATATTTTGTGGCCCGCGCCGACCGCTGTACACTGACAGAATCAGCGGAGCGGGGAGAGAGAGCGCTCCCCGCTCCGCTAATTCTATCCGTACACAGCGGTCACTGGCATTCCCCGCCCGCCGTGTAAACAAAGGGGCGGGGATGCCGGTGACGTCACCACGCACCCCGCCCCTTTGTCAGACGCTGTGACGGGCGGGAAGTGGAACTTAAAGGGAACTCGCGCCGGCCAGAACCAAGGTACAGACTGATGTGACTGGAGTGGGGTGGGGGTGTTTTAATTATACATATATACGCCTTTTTTTAGGTGAGGGAATGGAAGTTTTGAGTGAGTCTAGACAGGTCTAGACTTAATGATAATCATCTTCAAGCCATACTGAGGGTCTCAACTGCTTCCGCTCTAAAGCCAAATGTGGTTCAGATTTGTGAGAAGAAGCGCTGTCAAGTCTCTGGCAGCAAGAAGTAGGCAAAAGATGCCATGTTCAGAAGAACTGTTCATAATCTTCACTCAATGTTCTATTAATGTTCAGGACACTTCATGTTCAGAAGAAATAATTAAAACTGTTAATAATGACATTTGAGGACTTTTTTTTGTGTGAAATCCCTTATGCGGCCCAGCCTCACCCAGACTTTGCCTCTTGCGGCCCCCAGGTAAATTGAGTTTGAGACCCCTGCTTTAAAGCGATTGTTCAGCTAAAAATCTACATTTACTCACCCTCATGAGATTTTTTTATTTGCTTAATTATTTATTTACCAATATCAATTCTGACCAATCAAAACCCTTGTGGTTAGCAATACACACACTATACTTGACATTGTCTAAACAATGGAACAATCAATTATTTGTCTTTTAATCATTAATTTTCCTTTTATTTTTTGATTATTTATTTATTTATTTATTTATTTTGACAGATTGGCCACAGGCCCTGCTGCTCTATTAAATGCAGTTTAGGGTTCTTGAGTATCTCAGATTGATATAGCTTTATTAGTCAAGCTGGGTCAGAAAGTGTGTTTAAATTGGAGACTAAAGAATAACAAACTAAGAGCTGAAGAAACGCCCTTGAGGAGCTTTATTTAACCAATAAGTAGGTCCTGGACCACCAGATGTAGCCCACCAGCTTCACTGCCAACATGCTGAAAAGCTAAACATGTCTAATTGAAATATTTAGACAGAAAAAGCATAAAAATACACAGTTGTGATGAATTAAGATTAGTAAAGAGTGAAACAAATGCATAGAAATCCCAAAAGAAAGCAGTCTTGTTGTTCATTTTTGACAAATGACTGATCATTTTTAGTTTTCATGAACACAACCAGTATATTTGCTTGGGTATCTCCCACTTTATATGGATATTTTGGCAAATACTAAAAACTGTTTATATACGGAAGTCGATATCTTATTAATAGCTTGATAAATGCAAATCTTGATTACAAAAAAAAAAAAATAATTAAACTCAAACAAATACTGTGAGCAAATTATATTATTTTTTTAAATCTTAAAGTGAAAGTTCACCTAAAAATCTACATTTACTCACCCTCAAGTGTTTTTTGACCAAAATAATCAAAATATATCTTGAAGAATGTAGGAAGCAATAGCAATTGGCATCCATGTTGGAAAAAAAATACTATGGATGTCAATGGCTAAAGGTTTCCAGATGTTACAGATCTTCTTTTGTCTTCAAAAGGTAACAGGCGAGTAAATAATGGCATAGTTAAATTTTTGGCGTGTACTGTCCTTTTAATTGCACAAAAGAAGCAAACTACAAGGACACACCTGTTTTTCATTTATTTTTTTATTTTTGTGTAAAACCATTGATTTACCTATTTCAGTTGTGACCAATCAAAACTCTTGTTGTCAGCAATACATATTTGCATTGACTGAACAATGGAATAATCAACAATTTGCCTGTTAATCATTTTGACAGATTGGCCACAGGCCCTGCTGCTCTAACAAGTGCAGTTTAAGGTTCTTGAGCATCTCAGATTGATATAGCTTTATCAAGCTGGGTCAGAAAGTGTGTTTAGATTGAGGAACTAAAGAATAACAAACTAAGAGCTGAAGAAACACCCTTGATGATCTTTATGCAATCAATAAGTAGGTCCTGGACCACCAGATGTAGCCCACCAGCTTCACTGCCAACATGCTGAAAATGTCAACATGTCTAATTAAAACCATTTAGATTGATGCCGACCTTCTTTAGCTAATCGAAGATGTTTGCTTTAGCGTGATTGACTGCTATAAAAGTTTGAGGCCCTTGTCAATGGTTCTCATCAGAGAGACAAACACAAGAACTTCAAAGTTTCCATCTTCTCATCAAGGGCTTAAACAGAGGAACTGTTTGGAAACTCAATTGTGCTGGCCTGTCACTGTCTGTGATTGATTTTTTTGAACCTCTCGGTGACATTCAACATTACACAGTGTTTTTTTTTAATACCAATTTCTCAGAACAATGCTGTTTGAGAGCGCAAGCAATCCAAATGTTTTGGTATAAAGGCTAAACCCTGGCCTGAGTCATCATGGTCACTGCTTGCTGTATGTCTGTTTAATGTAAATTTTCTGTGAATGTCGGTTATTAAATTATTTACGTTTTTTAAAAATATTTTAACTGTTTTTAGCATAAGAAAATAAACAATAACATAAAAAAACAACAAACAAAAAAACAAAAACAAAATTGTAATTTTACAATACAAAAACAGTCGGACACACCATGATACAATATTATCCAGAAAGCATAAGAGAAATAAATTGAATTAAATATAAAAATAAATAATTTATAGAGAAATATTTAGGCTCCACAACTCGACATAGGCCAAACCAATCCCTCCTATAATGAGTTACAACTCAGCATTATTGATATAAAACATAATTTCCACATTTAAAAAAATGTTTTGTTTGTATGCCATCCCTTATCACATTTCTTCCATGGGCAACACATAACTTTAATCAATGTTTTCATATAGCTTCATTTTTATTTTACAACAGTATAGTAATCATAAGGTGAATTATTACTGTAAATGTTACAGCATAGGGATAGTTTAGAGCAGTGGTTCTCAAACTGTGGTACGCAGGCTTCCTTCTAGTGGTACGCGGAGGAATTAAATATGTGATGTACATGCTACACACATTTCAAAATTTATCAAAAATGATGTACATAATAAGCCATATATGACATATAGCCTATATTTCTAAGGTAATCTGCCACATTTTTTAACTGTGCAGAGTTGTAGCTGCTTTACTGTGCCTACTACGCTACTATATTTCAATACTGCTCATTTTGGTGGTACTTGAAGAGACAATTTTTTTCTGAGGTGGTACTTGATGAAAAAAATTTGAGAACCACTGGTTTAGAGTAAGGGATTCATGCTATGCATTTATTGCCAGTACCATGTTGTCTAAATATATCTTATTATATTTTTTATTTATTTTATTTATTTTTTATTAACATAAATTATGTAAATATCAATTTAAATGATATATTTTAATTTTATTTTTGTATTATTATTTATTTATTTATTTTTTATAAAAAAATTTTTTTTAGTATTATTATTATTGCCCTGAAAACGGTTAGGCTACAACTTTCGAAGGTCAGCAAGTCCATCATCCAGTCATCCGATGCAGTAATGGAAGTCCTTCTGTCAAGCTGAGATGTTGCCTCCTGGTAATGCAGTTTGTCTGTTATGGACAGAAATGGATTTTAGTGTCTCGAGTCACATCTTAAAGCATTTTGTGTCAAATTACAGCATTACCAGTTCATAGCAAAACCCAAGCATGGACTGCGAAAGCGCTTTCCACATTTATTACAAGATGCACTGATGAAAAGCCCAGCAGATGTAGATTTTGATGTATGCATTGTTTGCAGCCATAAAAATGACATCATCTGTTGCTTGTAGCGTCTATTTTCCGGCCCTAAAAGACATATAAACGTAATGTGTCTGGGAAAGACATCTTGTCCGCATGCTGTGTCTGGGGAACGGTTTGTGTTTGTGTATGCATGTGGGTGTGTTAATTGTCTATGTGATTAATACTGCTTGTCTCTAGTAAGATGAATTGGCAGGCTCCTGCCCTCAAATGTTTGCTGGCGAAATCTATCTTTAATTGCACGGTAATGGCCTGACATGAGAAAAAACAGAGATCTCTGGTAATCATGAACCTAGATTGAAATATAATCACATCTCACTCCTTGCTTCAGAAGGAAATTAGCCAAAAAAGCAAGCTTTGTTAAGTAAAGAAAGACTTACTTGGTCTCACAAGGCCAAAAGGACATGTTTGCATTGGGCGTTGCTTAGTGATGCCCATGCTCAAATAGAGCTTAAGAACTGGGCGGTTTCTTTCTTTCCAACCACATTGGACTGAGCTTGAATTCTTCAGTTCATCCTGGTTGCATCCTCGGTATCTTCTTCTGATGTTGCCCTGAAGCAGTAAATGTGTTTTCAAATAATTTGTTTTGAGCTGAGTCAATCCCACTGTAACGTCTCCGACATCATTTGGTGAAAATGGAGCTGTTTTGACAGGAGCAGTGATGTTTTACGACACGTACAAACATTTATATCTGAAAATAATTTTATTTGTCTTACAAATGCCCCAAACAAAACACTGTCATAAATACTGTTTTCCAGCTACTCCTGCCAGCTTATAACCTGTGTGTTTTTACAGATAAACTGGCGTGAAATGTAGATGGAGCTAATCAATATCACCAAACCACTCGATCCGTGACACAGAATAATAAAGTATAATATTAATCTTAATTACTCCATAAGCCTATAACAAATAAACAAATAAATTATAAAATTATATATTTACCACAAATGGCTACAACACCCACATTGATTCTTTGATTCTGAAGTATTGTTGGAACAAGCGAATACTTGTGAAATCATTGGTTATCAGAATGACAAATCGGCTACTCATCGACTGTGCTACCAACTAATACAATTTTCTAATTCAAATTTTGTTTGTCACATACAGAGTCATACACAATAAGATTATGCTATGCATATGAAATGCTTACACACTCACTCATGATCTTAAAATAATAACAGCAATAACAAAAATAATAACAACGAGAATCTAAGTTTTGGACAAATATATATGCAATAGAAAATAAAAGCAAATATAAGATATTTAAAAACTTTTGATATAGAGCAGGGGTGTCAAACTCAATTCCTGGAGGGCCGAAGCCCTGCACAGTTTAGTTCCAAACCTGCTCCAACACACTTACCTGTAGGTTTCAAACAAGCCTGAAGGACTCAATTAGTTTGATCAGGTGTGTTTAACTAGGGTTGGAACTAAACTGTGCAGAGCTGCGGCCCTTTTGGAACTGAGTTTGACACCTGTGATATATAGTATGTGGATGTAGAAAAAAAGTACAAAATATACAGATGGGAAAATGAGTATTGAACACGTCGCCATTTTTCTCAGAAAACATTTCTATAGGTGCTGTTGATTTGACATTTTCCCCGGATGTTGCTGACAGTCAAAGAAAACAAATCTAATTAGTTTAATCTAGAGTTTAGTCAAATCTAAATATGTATAATAAAATCAAACAACACTGAAAAAGTATTGAACACATGAGGAAAGACAGTGAAAGCCCAGACAGCAGCTGAAATCTTTCAGTAGTTTTTTAGCAACCCTTTGCCCTTCCTCATTGTAAATTAATATCCGCTGCTTTAGTCCAACATCTACATTATCTGAATGATGAAGATGAAACCAAAGTGGACATTTCAACAAGACAATGATCCGAACACACAAGCAAGGAGACTCTCAAATTGTTTCAGAGAAAGAAAATCAAGCTGTAAAATGGCCCAAGCATTAGAATTGAATCCAATAGAAAATACAAAATAAAAATCAGATTTGATGCACAAGACACACAGAACCAACAAGATTTTTACACTGTAAGTCTGTGAAAAACTCAAACCTGAGCAATGCATGTGACTCTCAATATGAGATCTCAATCTCAATATGTGTCTTTAAGCTGCCGTCATTAAAAAAAAAACATTTTATATAAAGTACTAAATACATTTCAGTAGTTCAGTACTTTCTCCTTGTGTCATTTCATTATAACACAACTCATTTTTCAGATTCTTTTGTTTTTGTTTTATTTTTATGTTTGTATTGTTTGGGTTTTTACTAAAATCTGATTCAATTCCATGTCAACAGCTGCTTTAGAAATATTATTTCCAGAAAAAAACATGACGTGTTCAATATTTATTTTCTGAACAAAATTCTGCTTCAGAGTGCTCTTGACCTCAGACTGGGGCGATGGTTCATCTTCCCAAAGCACATCGCCAAAATATCAATGGAGTGGCTTCACAATAACCGATGAATGTTCTTGAGAGACTCAGCCAGACCCCAGACCTAAATCCTATTGAACATCTCTGGACAGATCTGAAAATGGCTGTACACCGTCGCTTCCCATTTAACCTGATTGAGCTTTAGAAGTACTGCAATGAGGAATGGGCATAAAATTCCAAAGACAGGTGTGCAAAGCTTGTGGCATCATATTCAAAAAGACTTGAGGCTGTAATTGCTGCCAAAGGTGCATCAACAAAGTATTGAGCAAAGGCTGTGAATACTTCTGTACATGTGTTTTTTTTATTTTTAATAAATTTGCAACAATTAAAAATATACATTTTTTTCAGATTTACCCCATCATTAAAGGGTATTGTGTGTAGAATGTTAAGGAAATAAACTAATTTAATCCATTTTGGAATAAGGCTGTAACATAAAAAGTGGAAAAGTTGAAGCGCTATGAATACTTCCCGCATGCACTCTAAGTATAAACGATCACAAAAGTGTTGGCTTAGTGCCAGATATGCATTGTGGGTTACTGCAAACACTTGACAAAGATGTATAAAGCTTAGGCTTAGGTTGTGAATACATGCATTAAATAGACTTTTCAGCTATGTACTTTGGGGGTTAAATATGGGGTTTAACATTGCATTGATTCAGAGTCCTCAAAAAAAAGATGTGTTTGCTTTGTTGATTAATACACTGCAAATCTTTATAGTAATAGTAAGCAAGTTGTTGTTGGTCGGTAAATGAGTGATTCACTCAACAGATTGATTCGAAATTCACAAAAAGTTCAGTATTTAAAATTGATTGGATGGTGAAAAGTACTAGTTTCCCAAAAGAAAGGTGCCATATTACTGTTGGTTATTATAAAATTGAAAACGAGTTTGTTTTGGGTCAGTTTTGACTTGCGTTTCAAACACTGCATTAGGATTTGTGTCTCTGAGTCAGAGTTTTCAAAGCTATTATGCTGTCTTAATCCTAAAATGGCATGGCACTTCACATATTATGACACTGTCCAGACTTCTTACTTTTATTATTTTAAGCCACCTTATTTTAAGCCCTGTCAGTCAGCGCGTTCAATTTGTAATTATGGCATAATCTTGCTTTCTTGGGTTAAATGTACATTTCACAGCCAATGTTAAAATTAATCATCCACGGTCGGCTGCTGCACAGTGCCCATGAGCACATTATCAGCCCTATTATAAATGAATTCTAGTATTTATCTTTCAGTTAGACTTCCATTTGCATTTGTCTGATTAAACATGATCTCATCTGGAAGGAAGCCATTAAACAAAGATCGTCTTGCTTTGTATGAGAAGGATATTTATATTTCAGCGAACAATACAAATCCTGCACTTCTTATTGCCAGAGTCATGCTGATGGCTTGACCGGTGCTGTGGCTGCCTGCAGATTTTTCCATTCCTTCCTTCACCCAAGTGGGCACGTTCGAGTCGACGTTCCAGTCACTTTGAAGTATCTGGAGTTAAATTGGACGGTGTCTGCGCAGCATAAAGAGCACTGAGGAGTTATTTGTCTTGCTTAAAGCGTGTCTGATTTATAGCGGAAAGATCCATTGGAAATAGCCGTTCCCTTTTAAATCTATAACCTCAGAAGAACCCACAGAGGCGCATGGCTTTTTCACAGGGTTTGGTTTCAGCTCGTGTAACGCTTGTCATTGGTTAATATCACAGATTAAGCTCTGTTTAAATTCTTTAATCATCCATTGGCCTGGATTGTCTTTCCTTTGGGTCTGGTCTTAACGGGACTACTTGGCGTCTATTCAGGTTGACTTGGCTTAAGTAATATTTTGCTGTACTTTCAAATCATGCCTTTCAAACTCTAAGAGATTCACTTGTTGCATAGTGGGAAGCATGCTTATACAGGCTTGCCAATCAAAATGAGTGACACATGTTGCTTTTAAGAAGAAATTAACCAGCATGTGGTTCTTAAATTGCTTAAGTTTAAAAAAAAGAAGGCAACATGAGCTAAATTCAATTGAATCACTTTTTGGAGGATGTTTGATAAGCAGTTGCAGTAGATTTCGGATCAGCAGCTGTTATGCGCTTAGACTTTCACGATAAACCAGATTAAAAGGTTAAATCTCCCTGTTATGGACCCAGAAAACCCTGTGTATTTTTTTTTTTTAACTTTTGCACACTATAGAGGGCTTGCGTTTCATGATTGTGTTTATAAAGGAATAAAAACAACATAAGAAACATCTTGATTATTACTGCCAAAGGGTTCTGCTTGTTGGAACAGGCCAAACTATAACTGAAAGCTGTTGTGTAATGCTGTAACGTTCACTGAGAATGTTGCTTAGAAGCATATTTGTTGAGTAAAACTTCTTATTAGGTTTAAAAGCCCATGTGAAGATGCTGGTTTGAGATGAGATTGTGTCATGCATGTAGGGTAGAAGATAAATGCTGCAAAGTTAGCACAGTTTTTTTGTTTATTAGTATTTGTTTATTAGTAAATAATTAATATAGTAATACCAATGACAGAATTTATGATTCTCTCCAGAAACTGAGATTGAAATTGATCTTTCCTTCCTTCCTTCCTTCCTTCCTTCCTTCCTTCCTTCCTTCCTTCCTTCCTTCCTTCCTTCCTTCCTTCCTTCCTTCCTTCCTTCCTTCCTTCCTTCCTTCCTTCCTTCCTTCCTTCCTTCCTTCCCTCCTTCCTTCCTTCCTTCCTTCCTTCCTTCCTTCCTTCCTTCCTTACTTCCTGACTTACTTACTTACTTACTGACTGACTTACTGACTGAGCAGAAATTCAGAGTTTACCTGATGACGTTTGACGATTTCCAAATTAGTGAACTCTAGTGTTCAGCATTATTGAGTACAGCCTATTTTGAAAATGAATATTTTTATCCATTTCTCAGTGAATATAGGCAATGTATTTTGGTGCATTTAAACAAAACTGATTTTTTTAAACGGAAATGTTTATTAAAATAATATTTTAGTCAGCAAACATATTTAGAAATTGAAAGAAAAAGCAACTAAATTCAAGCAAAATATTGCAAAAAAAATTTACCACCTTTAAAATTTCAACTAAATTAAAAATTTTTTTTTGCTTCTCTTGATTTTTCCTGCTTATAAAGTTTGTATTTATATTTTTTCTATAACATAAATTCGGGTGTACTAGTTTAGTTAACTAGTAGGTTATTTTGTCAGATAAGCTCCAGTTTGGCTTCAGTACTGACTAATCTAATTGTTATTTGCACAAATATAATATTGTATAGTTTCCTATTATTCAAAATATGAATTGAAAAGATAGATTTGTGAGGGGGCACTGTAAATGACCAAACTACCAAATAATACCTGCCATGAGTATAACCCCATTCACCATCGGGAGGCAGTATAATCACTCCCGCAGGAGAATTTAGCTTTCACAATCTAAAATAAAGAAATCCAACATCAGTGCCCGAAAGCTCCGCTCCTTCTGCTTCTTAAGCAAAGCAGAATGGTGTGGAATAGTGCATAAGTATGTGATTTGGGACACCTAAACTGTATTTCATGCATTTATGTAATGTTCCTGACTTGAGCCTTTGTTTACTGTTTTACTGAATTTATTTATTTATTTATTTATTTTGTGTGTGTGTGTGTGTTTTGATCAAACTTTTTGCACAACAATTTATATTTGTTAACTTACTAAAATGATTTAAATGTTAACTTCCTAATTTTATATTAAAATTATTTATAATAATGACTAAAATGCTAGACTAAAATGGTGATATATGGTACTAGAAAGCAATAAATTTAAAGGAATATGAGTTACAAAGTTTTTTTTCATTCTGTCAAAATAAGAATTCTTGTTGATTTTTCATTTTTTTTTTAAGCTAAAGATTGTTTTCCTCCTATTCACTTGATGTTGTGTTACACCAGTGCTCTGTGTGAGGTTTATGAGAAAAGTTAGGTTTCTGCCCATTTTTGCAAAACAGGTTCAGTGTGAAAACACACCCTCGTATACATTTCTGGAGAGTGCAAATTATACTGGATTGCTTTTGAAAACACTATTGGTTGGGTTTAGGGAAGGCAGTGGGCGGGTCAATCAGTGCTTTTAAAAACACTATCGGTTAGGTTTAGGGAAGGTGGTGGGTGAATCTGTCAGTGCTTTTTAAAACACTATCGGTTAGGTTTAGGGAAGGTGGTGGGTGAATCAGTCAGTGCTTTTTAAAACATTATCGTTGAGTTTAGAAAAGGTGGTGGGTGGGTTAATCAGTGCTTTTGAAAACACTATCGGTTGGGTTTAGGGAAGGGGTCGGTGGGGACAATTAAGTCGGTCGGTGGGTCGGTTGGGTTTAGGGAAGGCGGTGGGCATGTCACTCAGTGCTTTTGAAAACACTATCGTTGAGTTTAGGAAAGGTGGTGGGTAGGTCAATCAGTTCTTTTGAAAACACTATCGGTTAGGTTAAGGGAAGGTGGAGGGTGAATCAGTCAGTACATTTGAAAACACTATCATTGAGTTTAGGAAAGGTGGTGGGTGGGTTAACCAGTGCTTTTGAAAACACTATCAGTTGGGTTTAGGGAAGTAGGTGGGTGGGGATAATTTAGTCGGTTGGTGGGTCGGTAAGTCAGTCGACATCGGCATTTGGTGGATTTACGTGAGAAGAGCAGGTGTGAATGGCACTGGCGAGAGATTAGAGATGTGAAAAAGTGTACACGGCAGCCTCTGGTGGTTTCACGAAAACAAAAACTGCAACAAAAAAAATTTAGCTTCTGGGACGTATTTCATACTGGCCAGAAATTTTTATTAATTTTTTTTGTTTCTTTTTCTCCTCTCTTTTTTTTCTTCTTTCTTTTGAGTTAGATTTAGGTTAAGGTTTGTTTTAGGTCATGTATAAATATTTTTGTAATAAAGTGTAAAAATAAAAATAATCTTTTTTTTCTTACTTTCTTTCTTAAAAAAATAATGTACTTATATAGTGACAAAGCAGTTGGACTTGATGTGAAATATTTTTGACGTTCCTGGTGTCAGCTGTCAGTGTTTGATTTACAAGCTGTAGCTTTGGTGAGAAAAATGAAACTTTCATACAATTCTTTCAAAGGCCAATCCTGTCTTTCTCCTGGGGTATCTTGAGAAGAGATATTGAATTTATTAAGAGCAGGACAAGCATTTCCAGCTGTGAGAGTTAAATGTGCACTTGACAAGCCCTTTCCATGGAAGTCTCCTACATGAAGAAGTCCCTGTTCACTCTTTGAGTTCTTCACTCCTAAACCTCTACTTTCTCATTTTGTTTGGAGCCATTTAGTGTTTGTATTGAGCATCAGGGATATAATGCACAACTCCGACAAGGTATCTTGATTCAGTTGAACAATTAAAAGCTATTCTAGTGATGTAGATTTAATATTAGTTGGCTACAGGTTTAGTGTCTGCATTTGTAATCCTCCTGAGAGAAATGTGTGGATGATGATGGTGTCAATTTTGACTGATGGAGCATGACCTTGATCTTATATTGGAAATATTCTTTTGTCTGTGAGCGTGATGCATTGATCAGTGGTGTATGGGTCATATAAAATACTTTGATTGCATAACTTATTGAATGCTTTTTTTTTAAATCCAAACTTTCAATAGCAAGTTATTGTACACTCTCAGAAATTAAGGTACGGGAGCTGTCACTGGGCTGGTACCTTTTTAAAAGGTAAAAATTTGTACCTAAAAGTTCTTTTTTAGATACTAATATATACTTTTGAGGTACCGATATGGACCCTTTTAGTGCAAATGTGAACCTTTTTAAAAGGTACCACCCCAGTGACAGCTCGCATACCTTTATTTCTGAGAGTGTCGCTGCCAAACTATCTCTTTCTGCTTACATTTTATGTTAACTTTCATATAGCTGGTCGTTTTTTTGTTGTTGTTTTTAGTTTTTTTTGTGGTATGTCACTAGTGTGTGAAGATGATATTTTGTCAGGGGAATTACTGGGTTTGGCATTCCTGTCATGTCGATAATAGGTGGTTCTGAGGATCAGATATATTTTTGACACCATCTTTCAGCTCTCCATCACTATTATGCCTTCAACGGAGCGGATTTATGAGTATGCGCCGTGCTTGGTTTCCAAAAGAGTAATACAAGCCAGTCATTGTAATTTCTAAAGTGCACCGATGAACGTCTTGAGCGTCCGACCAAGATTCTTGCCAACTTTTTGATTCTTCATGCTTATTTAGGCTCTGCAGAGGCCTTTATGCTCATACATTTGTTAATAAGCGGCCCCATAAGAGTGGCATTATTGCGCAGTTGGAACGAAAGAAGGATTGTTGTACCCATTAGGACACATTTGTGGTGTTTGCTTTTGTGTTATTTGCCTCTCCATTGATTCCAAATGATTTAGCTTGCTATAAACCACAAAATGTTCAGTTTTCTGAAGTCCTAACATTCAGCTTTTTAAGATGGGGTTTTATTTTGACTCAAATTTTGTGTTGAGAAAAACCACAAGTGTCCGTCTAGTGTGTTCGCAGCTGCAGAGAGAATTGGACAAACTGTTTATTTTGCTCGATTCAAAGCTGTTTGAATTCTTAGTGTCATTTTATTGGATCACCGGTAAAAATGTCTATTGTTTCTACTAACTATGTGCTTTTACTTGGGATGGTTCATGTGGCTGAATGGTGCTTTTTTGGCTGCTGCTAGGTCATTGCTGGGGAAAAGTACATCCATTAGTTGCTGACTTGGACGGTGGCCAGTGGTGAACGGTCCTTTAGGCCTTTGCACTCTATATTGATCAAAGCAGGTCATCGCCATCGCTGTTCTCAATAAACGCTTGGACGCGGGCATTCTATCCATTGTCCTCCATTACCTAATTGGAAAGGATGAATCAATGGCAGCAGGGCTGAAATCGGCCAGATTAGTTCCTGTCTGTATTGGCTCTGATTGTGCGTGAGGTGACGGATGCGGAGGCCATCAATGCGACGGGAATAATTAAGGCGCTGTCTGTGTTCTATAACCCACTTTAACCGAGATTGGCCTGCCTGGGGCAAACCATCTCCTGGCCGGCCTTCAGAGAGAGGCTCCTCAAAGACACAAAAACACTTTCAAATGAATGTTGAAGGACAACAGGCCTGTTTGTCCAACTGGCCATCAGCAGTGCTGAGGACAGGGCCGGGTAATTAGGAAGGATTGCTGTCGTGGATCCAACTGAGCTTTTAATGGCAGCTAAATGCCACATATGTTTTTTTTTTTTTTTTTTTTGCATGTTTAGAGTAGAGGACTACAAACACTTGGGTATCGGGGTTATTTCAAGTTCATTGTTCAATTTGACTATATTTAGACACACAAATGCACATCCTTGATTAAATTCAGTTAAAATGCTTTTCCTCATAATGTTCTTGGGACAACTCTTGTCTTAATTGGAAGTTTATATGTTTATCTTTGGCATAAAACCCCTGCTGAGAGAAAAAAAATGTAATAAAAAGAAAACCTCTTGGAAATATTCAGGTTGTGATTCCCTAATCAGAACAAATATTAACCCAGTTGAATATATTATTCTTTTTTTTTATAAATTTGCGAAGGAAGGCTTGTTTGTGGCTATAATGAAGTATAATATCATCTGGGCTATGGCAAACAGCAGTAATACCTACAGCCTGCTGTCTTCTTAAGTAAATTTATGACTTTGTTTCATAAGTCGTGGAAAATTTTGGGTATTGAAATTGATCTAGAGCAGGAGGGCTAAAAAGCAAACTTGATTAAGGGCTGTGGGCCAAATATATCTATCTATACACATACACCAAACGCGTATACACTAACTGGCCACTTTATTAGATATACCTTACAGGTCTCCCTTTTACCTTCAGAACTGCCTTAATCCTTTGTAACATAGATTCAACAAGGTACTGGAAATGTTCCTCTGAGATCTTTGTCCATATTGACATGACAGCATCACGCAGTTGCTGCAGATTGGTCGGCTGCAAAAACATGATGCGAATCTCCCATTCCACTACATCCCAAAGGTGCTCTATTGGATTGGGGTCTGGTGACTGTAGAGGCCATTTGAGGACAGTGAACTCATTGTCATGTTCAAGAAACCAGTCTGAGATGATTTGCGCTTTGTGACATGGTGTGTTATTTTGCTGGAAGCAGCCATCATAGATGGGTACACTGTGGTCATAAAGAGATGGACATGGTCAGCAACAATACTCACATAGGCTATGGCGTTGACACGATGCTTAACTGGTACTTATGGGCCCAAAGTGTGCCAAGAAAATATCCCCCACACCATTACACCACCACCTCCACCCTGAACCAGAAATCGAAACTCATCAGACCAGGCAACGTGTTTTCAATCTTCTGTTGTCTAATTTTGGTGAGCCTGTGCGAACTGTAGCCTAAGTTTCCTGTTCTTAGCTGACAGAAGTGCCACGTGGTTTGGTCTTCTGCTGCTGTAGCCCATCTGCCTTAAGGTTGGACGTGTTGTGTGTTCAGAGATGCTCTTCCGCATACTTTGGTTGTAACGAGTGGTGATTTGATTTACTTTTGCCTTTCTATCAGCTGGAACCAGTTTGGCCATTCTCCTCTAACCTCAGGCATCAAGGCATATATGCCCACAGAACTGCCACTCACCGGATATTTTCTTTTTTTCTGACCATTCTCTGTAAACCCTACAGTTGGTTGTGCGTGACAATCCCAGTAGATCAGCAGTTTCTAAAATACTCAAAACAGCCTGTCTGGCACCAACAACTATGCCATAATTTAATCATTTAATTTCAGTTTTCTTTTTTGTAGCTTAGCAATAAAACAAATAATCAAAAGGTTACAGGAAATGTCGATCTTTGTCCAAAGGATTTTCCCCAGCTACCTTCCCAATATTCTCCCGCTTTTTTCAGATGGGATGATGGGCCAAATCAAAGGTCATCATGGGCCAACTTTGGCCCGCAGGCCCAACTTAGTGCATCTCCTATCTAGAGGATAAAGGGCTTTCCCACAAGTCCATATACAGTATCTGCATAGACAATTTGCTTTGTTATAACTACAGTATATGATGGACCAAGTGATTTTAACACCGGTGCTTGCAATCTAAACCAAAATTGTAAGTTTTCGCATGGTTGATTAAGCTAAAATTAGGTAATTTCTGACTTAATCCAAATAAAGGATGGTTTTATTCGCATGAAAATGCATGGAATCATAGCATGCAATTGCTAAATTTCATCCCACTTTATACACTAATCTTGTAAAGTAGCTCATTATCCAAGAGAAGACTCTATAACAGTCAAGATAGTTGTCAAGTTGAGGTATTTTGGAGTGTTTAAAGGTTTTATTTCTCTGTAGACTAAAATAAGGAACTGTTAAAGCAGCTGCTTTCTTGGAACCAAACAGATCCAAATCCTGTTTTCATGCACTGAGCCTTACCATACCTGGCAACGTGGCCTTCCAGCAATAACACTCGCAGCCAAAACAGTTTGGTCAATTGCACCTACACTTTTCAAATCATAAAAGTTCTATATGTGTATTTTTCTTTGGCTTTAAGAAGTCCCGAGCCAGGGAAAGAGAGGAGAGGGGATTGAGGAAACAGAAATAATACTCTGCTTTGCACCTCATAAAGAATGGGGCTAGCATGTGAAGCAGGGCTATCCCCAATCCTAACTCACTCTTCTTCTCTGAGTGTTGTTTGAAGTGATAAAGACTTGTGAGAGCGGCACAAATCTTCGACACGCTTGCGGCTCTTCACCACCTTGCGGAGAAAAGTAGAAACACCTGCTTGCTGGTAAGGATGCCCACTTAAGCAGATACGTTTATGGAAACTTTGGAGAGAGAGTTTGATAGACTTTGTTTGCAGACATGATCTCAAAACTACCATCAGTGAAAGAGTATTCAGTTTGAGTTGGATTTGATTGAATGGAAAGGTAAAATAGTATTGTCTTTGCTTTATGCGTGTGTAAACAAGAAAACAATTAGAGTTCTTTTCAATTAAAACCAGTTACTTTCACACAACACTATTTTGAGCTGTTTTGTCTGTTCATTTCCTTGGGAAAGTTTTGGCACTTTTCTTGCATTCAGGTTTTGATTTTAGCAGAATGTCTGTCTACAGATAATTTACAAAATGTTACCCTGGACCTTAGGTCTTAAGTTGCATAGGTATATATTTTTGGAAATACTCAAAAATACGTTGTATGCGTCAATTACTATAATTTTTTTTCTCCTATGCAAAATATCATTACAATATTATGTAAAGATTATGCTTCATGAAGATTTTTTTGTAGATTTCGTACTGTACCAAGGCCCACAGCCGGCCTGGTGAAAACAGTGGTTTTCTATTTAATTATGAGGTTTAAATACTGCATTTTACTGACATTTAAAGCACTATTTTTGGCTGGATTAGCTTGTCGAATGGTCGTCATAACCACTTTTTTGAGGTACCAAAAGCATTTGCTAAATATGTAGAATAAAGAAATATGAAACAAATAATTATTTTTAAAAATACTGTAATTTATTACATCATATATCATTGCAAAAAAGGAGTCTGTTAATGTTTTAAATAAAAAATAAAAAAATAAAACTGTGGTCTATTGTCATTTATTGAGAAAATAACAAACTGGCCAGCACATTTAACTTTCCTCAGTCAGAGTTTGTCCATCTGAATAATAATAATAAAAAATATATAAAATAATAATGTGGAGCTTTTTGATTTTTCTAATATTTTTGGAAAAAGAAAAAAGTACATGTGGAAAGTTTATGGATAACAAAAATAGTCTAATTAGAAAAAAATGAACTTTAATATGGGCTGCTTTTGGTGCTTTAAACCTTTTTATAGATTTTTTTTTATTTTCTTTCAAGAATAAGGCCCAAGTTTCAAAATAAAAGTTAATTGTAGTAAAGATGACTTCACTTATGTCAGATTCGATGGTTTTTGCACAACTAGATGTAGACTATAACTGTTTGCATTTATTGGAAGCCTTCTTTGATGCCTTCACAATTTATGATGGCATAGCAGTCAAAATAAGATGAATGAGCTCACGTATGGGACAAATTCTAAACCTGTCATAAGTAGGGCGTGGGTCTTTTGAACCACCCGAAATCCCTATGTATATTTGGGTTGTCACGATACTTGAATTTGGTACCAATTGATTATGAAATTTTAAAAATCGTCCTTTTTCCGCTAACATTTGAGCTTTGTTGATCACGTTCTTAAACACCACTGATTTGCCATTGTGTTCACATGCTCAACAGAAATCACTGGTATTGGTCGTGAAGGTCATCAGTTCATCGAAGTCACCAATGTTAACTGAGTGTAACCACAGATACAGGGATACTGGAGCGTTTTAAAGCCGCAATTCATCAGTGGATCACTCGTATGTCAGCTTATAGAATGTAGACAAACGAGTTGATCGACTAGTCTTTGAAATGCTCCAGTGTCCCTGTACCTGTGTTCACACTACATAAACAGTGGTGAGTTTGGTGAACTGATGACCTTTACGGCCGATCACAGTCATTTCTGTTGAGCACTTGAACACAATGGCAAATCAGTGCTGTTTAAAGACATGCTGAACAGCAATCAAATGTTCATGGGAAATGGATGGTTTTAAAATTACAGTACTGATTGGTACCGAATTCCAGTATTGTGATAACACTTATATGCACAATTATGACTGGTTTTGTTTTATGGTAACAAACAGTTAAATTTTACAGGCCTTAGAGGTTTAGATATTTAAAAAATAAAAATGAATGAAAAACATTAAAGCTTCTTTGTAAATTACTTTTTAGTATTCACCTGATGTAAATTAATGGTTACAAAGCTCCTCTTTTGTAAAAAATAAATATGTTGGCTAAACAATTAAGCTAGACTTCATTAATCTGATTTGAATGCCATCATTTATCAGTGGTGAAAACAAAGTCTTGGGTATGTTTTTACCTTTGGCAAGAGGACAGAGCGATGCAGGACATTGTGTGCTTAGATTAGCTGCGTTCGGCCACAAATCCTAAATGCTTGTGGCCGCTGAGCAGAGCTGAATGTGTGTACTGTGTGAGGTTTTAACCCACTTTGCGTGACTTGAATATTTAATAAGAGTTAAGCTCTAGGAATGTGCGCACTCTCTCTCACTCTCACTCTCACTTATTCCACCTCCTCTGGTCTCTCTTCTGTCTTCTCTTTCTCTCGCTCTTAACTCATTTAATTATTCTACAGAAGCTTCGGGGGAAACACCCCCAGATGCTGAAGTGCTGATTTAATTCATTCAGCACATTAATGGAAAAGAATACATGGGCGGCAACAGATGTCATGCCTTTAGAGAGAGTATCTGTACACTATGTATCTCAATTTGTACTTGCATATGGAATACAGTTCAAGAAGGCTAATTAGATGATTGCAGCACCTAGTTTCTTAACAAGTCTCCAAGGGATAAATAATGGGATTGGGGGTAATGTATTAAATCTTGTTATATATATATATATATATATATATATATATATTTTTTTTTTTTTTTTCCCAAGTGAGTGTTTAAAATCAACTTGGAAATAATTAGAAAATCATATAAAAAATATCTAAATAAAGATAGTAATTATAAATATAATTTTAATGGAATTATAAATATAATTTTAACAATATTTTTATCTATTATGAAACTTTTATACACTGTTTTGTTTTAATGGGTTAATGTTTTTTGTTCATTTAAAATTAAATCCAATATGTTTCTTTTATGCTATTCAGCTGTAATATATTAACATCAAATTAATTCAATATAGAGCAAATAAAAAAATACATAAAGGAATAAAACAG
Source organism: Danio rerio (assembly GCF_052040795.2). NCBI lineage: Eukaryota > Metazoa > Chordata > Actinopteri > Cypriniformes > Danionidae > Danio > Danio rerio. The sequence goes on from NC_141038.1 coordinate 13,109,635, forward strand.
AGAATATCTCTAAAAATATAATAATTATAAATAAAAAATATTAAAAAGTGTGGATGATTTAAATTAGCAAATTCAGTTCAATTCATGTTTATTTCTATGGCACTTTTACAATGTAGATTGTGTCAAAGCAGCTTAACATAGAAGTTCTAGTAAATTGAAATTGTGTCGGTCCAGTTTTCAGAGTCAAATGAGTTGATTAACAGTTTCTAATGGTGTACAAATATTTTCCATCCAGTTTAGATGTCATTTCGTCCTCTCCAGCACTGTAAAACCCAAGAAGTTAAGGCAACTCAAACTAATTGAAGAAACCAATTGCAGCAAATCATTTAAGTTCATAAACAAATCCAAATGAATACTGTGAGCTAAATCCATTTGAGTAAACATCCATTTGAGAACTTAAAGCAAGTGAGTACTGTAAAATAAGTTTAGGCCACTCAAACTGTTTGAGAAAACTGATTACTACAAACCATTTGAGTAAAAATAAAACTAATCCATATGAGTACTTTGAACTTACTCCATTAAATATCCCATTACTTCAACTTAAATGAACTCATTAACTTCAACAGTTCAAAACTCTTTTCAAATGCGTAGAATTAACTTTCAGTCAATTCTGAGTTAACTAAACTCATTTCATTTGACAAAGTTGACTGTTGGGTTTTACAGTGAAGTATAAAAGTTTTTCTAAGTTGTTATAAGCAATTATTTAATGCTTATCTTGCTCTGTCAGCTGTGAATTTAAGCGAAAATAGGCTAAAAAAGCAGTAGAAAATGGGTAACAAGAACAGATTTTCCACTGATTTATCGATCGCGAATGTTTGGTTTGCAAAAAAATAAAAAATAAAGTAAAAAGTCACCAAATACACTTGGGTGTCCATTAACCTACCTGGGCTAAAGTAAAGTCTATGTGTGAGAAGCACTGATATATAGTTAGGTTCATAAATATTTTGGCATAGTGACAGGTCTTTGGATCTCATCTTGACAGTTGACAGTAACAGATTCCAAATGCAAATAGCACGCTTGAAATTAACTCTGGACCTTTTATCTGCTCGTTGTAATTGAGATAATGAGGGAATAACACACACCTGGCCATGGAACAGCTTAGAAGCCAATTGTCCAATTACTTTTGGACCCTTAACAAGTGGGAAGCAATAATGCAAACTGTTATAATTCCTACACCGTTCACTTGATTTTGATGTAAATACCCTCAAATTAAAGCAGTTAGTCTGCAGTTAAACAGTATCATTAGTGTCAGCCACTAACACTACGGATCAGCTGTAGTCGAACTTTCTTAACTGTTATGCCATAAAAAATAGCTTGAGATGCTGACATAGCATTAAACAAAAATATAAAATACGAAACATTTGAAATATGCCTACTGTATGTTGTAAACCTTTTATTTTCACTAGTTAAATTATGCTTGTTGGTTAACCAAATTTATACTAAAGCTTTTTTTTTTAATGGCCATACCACCCAGTCTCATCTGATCCCACAGGGACTCTCCTGGTTAGTACTTTCTAAAGAGAATAGCAGGTTTAACTTCCAGCTATACCACCCTGGACATTCACCGAACTGTATCTGTGGTCATTCTTGATCACACAAGACTGGTTCGGGATTATCCTGATTAACCTGACCGTGCGCCGTGGTAGGAGCTGAAGTGCTTCCACACATCCTGCTGAGAGAGGCTTAACCTTTGTGCAGAAAGAGAGAGTTGCATTAGGTGATCTCCACATAGATCAAGAATCATCGTTAAGCTGTGTGATGCAACACAGTGTAAAGACATTTGACATTTCACCGATAAATCTCTTTCCCTGTCACTCGGACTTAATGTCATCCATGTACCCAGTTGTCACCATTGCAGTCCTAGTTTTTTTCCATGGATTTTGGGTGACATTTTTATGGTTGGTCTGTTTGATGTCAGTATGTGGTTCATGAAGCTCAGGTTTGGACCTCTCAGCTCACTCTGTTGATCTTTAAATGGATAGTTCACCCAAAAATGTGAATTTTACTCACTATTTACTCGTCCTCCAAACCATTTTTAAAAATTCTGTTGAATGCAAAATCAGATATGTTGTAGAACGCTGAAAACATTGACTTCCATTGTAGGAAAAACAAATACTCTGGGAGTCAATGGTTTCAGGTTTCTTCAAGATATGCATTTAATTTGACCTCCAAACTTCCATTCAAATTGTGAATGATTCAGAAGGGCAAAAGGCCACATTGGTGCACTTACATACTTGCTTGAGCAGTCGTTCTTTCCATTTCTTTTCTAATTAGACTTGATAAGTCTGAGTGATAAGGCTTTCTTGGACACCTGAGCTTAAACACACAAAGCAGATCACACTGAATAATAATAAACTCTGATCCGGTCACATTGACCTCACGCTGGATTGATGGACACACACTAAATTATGCTTGACATGTTCTGATTTACACTGCAAACATTTAAATGTCACCTTCATCCAAACGTCTGTCTGACATGTTAGTCGTTCGTATATCTGTTTCTTTCAGTAGGTGTTTTTAGAATAGGACAATATTTTGTCAAGATGCAACTTTTTGAAAATCTGAGACTTAATTTGTTTGGTCACAAAATTGGTCACTTAATTGGTTTGGTGAATTTAAGTTACATTGCATCTACATGGCAACTAATTCTCTATAGATTGCAAGACTGTTAGGTTAGTGTTTGGGTTAGTGTAAGCTGACATGTACTTGAAAAGTTTTTTTTTTAGTCAATTAAATGTTTGTTGAGGGTATTAAGCAGACAGTCTACTACTCAAGTGGACCATCAAAATAAATTGTCATTTTTTTTAATACTCAGAAAATCAGAAAAGGTTGAGTTTTATTTGCAGTTGTAAATTTGCTATCTTCATGGAAAATGCTCTTTAATTAATATTTTAGAAAAAAAAAATGGACTGGAAAAGAAAAATCTATGATTTTGAACTATACAATTCATGTATGTTTTTGACTGTTACAAGGTGTCCACGGGGTCCTAAAAGTCTTAAAATGTCTTAAATTTCAAAAACAAGAACATAAAAACATAAAAAAAATTAGGCCTTGAAAAATCATATCTACTGAAATGTTGTATTTTAGGTCTTAAATATTTTTTTACACGTTCAAATTTTCCTTCGTTCATGGATAGCTACCCAATCTGGCCAACACCCATACAATCACCAATAATCCAATAATAATCATTATTATTATCAATTTATTTTAAAATGTATTAAATGCTAATATTTTTTGGGGATTTGGCAAGTGAAAATATTTTCCAACTGGGATATTTGAAAAAAAAAAAAGTTCTTAGCATTTAGTCCTGTATATTTTATTCATAAAAGTTTTCAAGTTTATTTGGTGAAACCTGCAAAAACCCTGTATAACCATAAAAAATGCCCATGCATGGTTGGTTTTATGATTCAGAGTCGCATATTAATTCTATTATTTAAATGAAGTATCTTAAAGTTGTTGTGCATGTTTGTATTTGTGTGTTTTACTTGAAAGAAATGTAAATATTTTATTATTTTATTTGCATTTTGTCTTCTCTAAAATTGAGAGAAAACTGTATTTTCTTCCAATTGGAAGTCTTCATATTTAACATGCATAGATTGCATCTCAGCCCTAGGTAAACATATGCTGGAATAAGCTGAGATGACAGTATTTGTTAAGGAATAAAGGCTCTAATATTACATTGTCTGATTATTTATTAATATTTTGGCTCCTATGAGATGAATAACATAGCAGTAGCCTTCTAGATAGCAAAAATGCATTAGCAAATATTATACATCTGTGGCACACAAAATACTTCTCTTTTAAAATCATCGGTGAACCATTATTTTGAAGGCCTATTTGTGTATTAGACTGCTTAATATCTGTTGATACTGCTCCTTCAACAGACATTTAACTATAAGAAACTTTGCAAGTCAGTGTCAACTTACACTAACCCTAACCTAACAGTCTACTTATGATCTATTGAGAATTTGTTGGCATGTAGATGCAATGTTACTTAAATTTAACAAGTGGACCATCAAAATAAAGTGTGACCAAATCAACAAGCATTTGAATCTGATTTGAATCATTCCTGAGTTCGATTCTTGAATGGTGATGCAAGCTAATGAATATACTGGACATTGATGTTATATGTTGTTGTCCACCAATGTGTTCCCAAATAAAAGCACAGGAGTGTGGTGTTAAATCCAAGGATGAGCCCGGCAGGTGAGAGTCTTATCCTGTAATTCAAATGAGAGGAAGTTGTGTGTAATTATCATGAATGGAGACTGAAATTTGCAGTGAGAAGTGCTTTGATGCGATCACATGCAGAAGATTACCCGCAGCCGCTATCTGTTTCCCAGGCTTACAAGCAACGTGTGCCTATAAAACTGAATTTTTTTTTACCCGACCCGACATGGCTGTGCAATGTTATTTGCCTATAAAAAGAGCCCAAACTAGACGCAGAACTCACAATGCGTTTTATTCATTGTGATGAGAAAGTGCCTTTGTGGTGACATGACGATTAGGTCTACGCTGAAGGCAAACAATGAACTCACAAACAAACAAAAACACATCTTGAATTCAAGACTGGCTTCGGTCACGCAAGCTAAACGTATCACTGACACTTTCTGTCATGTGGACCCTTTTCGAGGGGAGGTTTGGTTTGTTTTCTTTTTTTGCAGCATTTGGGAAGCCACCCTGTGGTGTAGTTTATGTCCTTACTTTATGAGCTTGCATCTGTAATGTCCCGAAGAGAATTTACTGCGACAGATTCCTGCTGAGTGAACAGGCCCAGCTTCCCAGCCCTTGGCCCAGACCTCCCAGTCCCTGTTTAACAGGCTGCTTTATACAGGTGGTCTGGATGGAAATTCACAAGCTTGATTCGTTTTTTACCAGTAATGTTTCCCATCTACGAATTGCTTACTATGAAATGGAAAAAAATCTAACCAGTTCACGTCAAAATGATCAGCCCTCCTGTGAATTTTTTTTTTTTTTCCTAAATTTCCTAAATGATGTTTAACAGAGCAAGGAATTTTTCCACATTATTTCATATACAGTGGTCCCTCGTTATTCACGGAAATTACGTTCTAAAAATAACCCGCAATATAAGCGAAATCTGCAAAGTAGTCATCAATACAATAATTCTAGATGTTTTAAGGCTGTAAAAGCCCTCACTACACACTATATACACTCAGACAGACATCAACATTTTCACTCTAACTTTTGTAGAAAATAAGTTTAGAATTATAGAATGAGACCAAAGATCAAAACCTGTTGTCAGGCTCAAACATTCATCACTGTCAGCAAAACGTTCATAAAGCTTTTTAGCTAATGTTGGCATCAAGCGTAATGTTCTTCTTCCTGATCAACAAAAATAAAGCAGACACCATCCTAAATGGGGTTAAACATTGCATTAGCCGTGCATATGACAGTTAAAATGAAATTATTTTGATGGTGAACAGCATCCTGAGTCGTAGCTGGGCTCCCCAGTCAGCTGCCGACTTGCGGTGCCAGTGTGTGTACCCTTATGGAAACCCATGTTTACAATTCTAAATTGCATGGCACTGCGTGGCACGGCACATCCGGCATGTGATCCCATTTACAATGTTCTTTCTGCAGACAGTTACAACCCTTTTTGCATCCTTGTTCAACTCTAAAATATGTGAAGTATTTTAAAAAATCCATTGAAGTGAACTTGTTTTCATTCAAGTTATGTATCCATACATCCCAATCCAATCCATCCTAATCCAATCCATCCGAATCCATCCATCCTTCTATTCATCCCAATCCAATCCAATTCAGTCCACCCAAATCCAATCCATCTCAATCCAGTCCATCTATCAATCCATCCCAATCCATCCTAGTCCATCCCAATCCTTTCATATCAATCTATCCATCCGTTCCAATCTATCCCAATTCATCCATCTATCCATCCATCCATCCATCCCAATCCAATCCATCCCAATCCATCCCAAACCATCCCGATTCATCCATCCCATCACAATCCCAATCCCGAGGGTCAACTATAATCTGGCATTATTCAAATATGTTACTCATGGACATAAGTTTGTGTAGGGAGTAAATACTAGTTTCAGGCAGTGCAGAATTGGCGCTTCATTTATCACGCGCTTTGATCTTAGAAAAGCTTTGCAAACTTTGACTTCGCAAACAGGTGTATTATAGAATACATGTAAGCTAATAGCTGAGAAATCATAATATAGGGCACTTTAATCGTTTGTTTGGCTCAAGCTTCAAAAGTGCTTCCTGTTGCAATCATACTGTATACTTCAGTAAATGCAAGGTGTTTTAAATAAGGTTTTGTTTTTTACACTAGGCTCTCATCTACAGTACAGCTGGAAGACGTACTTCCATAAAATGCCTTTAATTGCTTCCAGTAGTCGGCTGTCCAGAGTTTCTCGGCTGCAGTATTCAAGTTCATGCGATCAGGTGGTAAAATAGTGTCTGATACAAGAAGCAACACCACTATAACCTTTAGGAAACATGTAAGCCTCCACATAGTGGTTTTAACAAGTAGTATCAAATCCTTATCAGTCTGTTGGAGAAAAAAACAAAACAGAAAACTATACATAGAGATGTTTTGAGAATGACCAAAGTGAATTTTGAGGAAATGACGGGCACATTTCCATCAGAAAAGGAGTCTGGTGTACGTTCGTGCCTTGATGTGGTTCCAGCACTTCAGCAGCAAGACATTCTTGTGCTCTTTGCTCTTTAAACTTGGCCCCTCTTGTCATTTTGATTTAAAATGTGGTAAACGTATCCACATGAAAGCACCTCTGGGTTGCAGTAAGTTGTCAGTGCTCTGTTAGGAACTTCACGATAAGTCACCCTTTCAAGCTGGTAGTCGACTTATTTTGGAAACATTGCTTTTTTGCAGTGCTGTGCTTTCAAGATGCATTGCCAGTGGATTCTCGTTATATTTTGTTTCCAGCCTAAGGTGGTTGCGTTTTAAAAAACCCTTAGCTTTAAGGTCCCAGTATATTGACACCAAAGCTATTTTCTGTTCAGTTTTCATTCGTTTTCTTGCCATTGCTGCTTTAGAGTTGCACTTTAATTTCTGCTATGAAGCAGCTCTTTGGAGTAAAACCTTGACTTGCAGACCAATGGTAGTTCAAAGCTGGTTCAGAACATTTCCACAAGGTCTGCTTTGGCAAGCTGTTTCGAATTCCGGAAGCAGACTATTTTTTGACTTGATTTGGTTCAGGTATTATTATAGTATTGGGGCCTTTACAGTAAAGCCTCATTCACACTACCAGAGACTGTGCAGCTGTCTATCGTCCTGGGTGGTGAACATATATAAACTTCTCAGCATAACTAAACTTCTACACATATATAACTTTACTCCACTAAACATTGTGGAGGAAATAAAATAAATAAAAATTGAATTGATGCATAAATGTTTAACTACAAAGATTAACAGTAAAATAACCTGTGCGGTGCTCTGTCATTAGCTGCATTTCCATCCACCTATTTTTATGCACATCTTGAAATATCGCATAAAAAAAAAACCTGGATGCAAAGGCCAAGATGTACATCAATTTTGATAAAAAAAATTATGTGCAAAAAAGTCGTGATTTTGCTTCAACAGATCATCTGATAATAAAAGTTGCGGAAGGTGACTGGTATGTTTGGGTGGATGATGAGGTCTGAACATTTTAAATGTTATCTACGAGAAAGAAGTGGTGACCATCTTTGATGAAAAATATCAGCAGAACATGCAAATCTTAAAATAAGTGTGAGCAGAGATGTTTCTTAAAGATTTTGACAAACTGCGGACTATTTTGCATAATAACTAGAAGAACTTTACACAAATGGCTGAAAAAAGAAAACTCTGTGCAGGTGGCAAGAGCACATTTTGTTATTTGACAACAAAAAAGGACCTCTAAAGCCTGATTTATACTTCTGCGTCAAACACCGGCGTATGCTACGGCGCTGACGCATAGCCCTTCGCCGTGGCCATCGCCGTCACTGACGTGCACCTCTCAAAAAATGTAACTACACGTCGCAACGACGCGTAGCATAAGCTCTGTGATTGGTCGGCTTGGTAGCGCTGACGAGTCTGGGCGGGACCGAGAGGCGCGCGAATGGCGCGACGCCGCGCGAGCGATTGTTTACAAGTGTGGAGTCCCGTGAAGGAGCTCCGGATTGAAAGTTTTGTTTTGTGTTTACCTCATAGTTAAAGTTGTTGCACGTCCGCCGGTTCCTGCCTCAAAATGAGCGAGTTTGAGCCACTTGTACATCCCGGAAGTGTTCAGGAAATGCAAAAAAGTAGCGAAGAAACTTGACACAGAGGAACATTTACACCTCACTGCCCACTAGCGTTTCGGAAGTGTTAATGCAGACCGGCAGAGACAGCGCGCAGAAGTATAAATGCACAGCCACGCGCGTTGCCTGCGCCGTGGGTTACGCCGGTCACCTGACGCAGAAGTATAAATCAGGCTTAATACAGCAACTTCAATTTCTTTTGATATTTGGTGCCAGTTTATGAGGAAGTGACGATTTTGTTTTGTTGGACTCGTTTGATGGAAACAGTGCTTTATTCACAAATGTTTTATGCAATATTCCAGTTTTCCACCTAAATTTAATTAACATTTTTGGATGGAAACATGGCCATTGTGACTGATTATCAGTGCTAAACTCTGGTCTGTGTAGGTCTACAGGCACACACCACAATTGACATAGATCACAACCTATCAGGATTTTCAATAACATCCGCATAAGCATGGTCCTTGTGTCTGTAAAGGTGAGATGCAGTGCTCGGAAATGGTTTAGCCGTGATGCCTTTGTCATGCCAACTTGCTACTGCAAACACAAACAATTGTTCTGCATCTGGGTTCTTCTGATTGGTCCACATCTAACCTGATTTCACAAGTAGAGTCGGGACCTCGGTTTAATGTCTCACCTGAAAGTCTGTGCAGTATAGAGTCCCCTTCACTATACTGGGGCATTAGGACCCACACGGACCACAGGTTAAGTGGTCATGCGACAATACCAAAACAGTATTGCTGCTTCAGAATATTTCAGACATATGGATAAGTGGAGCAAAGCCACACCACATGCAACTTGATCTTCTGTAGTGAATTTGATAAAGTATGCAACATTTTCATACTATAAAGCATGTTTGATGGGGGAATGTAACTGATATGATATGCTGCAACAGCCCCTTTACATATGAGATCAATGTAGCGAATTTTGACGTCCTCACCTACACTAGACAGACACAATGTTGCCAAGGCGGCCAGAGCGACCTTTGCCTTCAGTGTGAATGCAGTTATGCAAAAAAAATCTGATCTGAGAAAAAAAAAACACTTCTAGTTTTTACACTTCTAATTTTAAGAGCCTTGCTGTCTGAACGTAGCCATAGAGGATCATGTGGACTGTAAAAGTGGTACTAAAAGTCCCTCTTCATTTTCATAAAATTGAAAGATTCTCAACTTTGTCACTTTGCTTTTGTAGCCAGAGATCACTAGAAGTCACCAGCTCTCCATTGAAATCAATGGTCACTTGTCACTCTGTTGCTTTGTCATTGCAAGTCTCTGCTAGAGTTGGGCTTAAAGGTAAAGCTTAGCTTATCAGGTTAGTTGTCTGTCTTTTTTATTGTATACGGTTCGAAAGTTAGTTTAATTGTCATAGTGGCATTTAACTATTATTTTGACTAGCCTGCTTCTTTGTCTGTCTCGCCTTCTCATAAAATAATTACAACCGTATGATATCACTTCACCAATGGAGTAGCTCTTTAGACAGGCCTGTGCATGTGGCTCCCTGGAAAGCCTTTTACCGCTGAGAGCCTCTGAATTGCTTCTGGTGTTGCTTTCTAGGTCACTGTGTCATCTGTTGTTCTTGCACTCCTGTGTTTATGTATAAAAAAACAGGGTTAAGCTAAATGGGGGGATGGGTAGAGTGCACCAATAGGCTTCCTCAACCCCCCAAAAACAGACATCAGTTTTAGCAGCATGACCCAGAATCACACCTCATTCTCTTTTGCTAAGCAATTAGAATTCAAAATGAACAATTATCCTAAAATTAAAGGTCATTCAGGAACATTTTGGGAGCTGCTGGCATTGGCTATGCAATGTAGTTTATAAAGAGTTTCGTAAAGTAAGATTTATATTTGATAGGTTCAAACTATATTTGGACAGAAAAAAAATTTAAATGATAAAAATACAAATGAACCCTTTAACTGTCTGCTCTAGCAAATGGTTGACTATATTTTAAATAATGACTTGCAAAGTCAAATAAAGAATGACCATTTAAAACAATTGTTTACACACAGCAGTAAACGAACATACTTCTGCTGCTCTACTACTCTTAATTATTAAGCAACAAATACTTTTAAATGAGAATCTGTATTTTTTTTAAGTACTTAAAAAATAAAAATTATTTAGTATTTAAAAATGTGTTATTTTGATTATTTTCTTACATTTCATATTTTCTTATTTTCGTAGTATATCTATCAATTTCAGTACTTTTGCCATAAATCGACATATCTACCATTTGGTAAGGGTTGACATTTTAGAAATTCTGTGATGTGTTGATAAAAAAACGCAATGAGTGTGTTAACTAGCAACATTAGGAGTTCAGAAATGCAATGCAATGTGTGTGTGTGTGTGTGTGTGTTTGTTTGTGTGTGTATGTGTGTGTATGTGTATATATATATATATATATATATATATATATATATATATATATATATATATATATATATATATGATCTGATTGGCTGATAGCCGTGATGTATATAAAGCCTCTTTACCGTTTGTGTATTACTCCGCCCACATACAGCTAGCAAAAAGCAGACACTACAGATCTAAAGTTTGAAAGATGCTTGCTCAGCTGTTTAACTGTCAGCTTATGATTTGAATCCAATGAGAAAGAAAGTAGTTCCTATAATGGGAATATAAATAATACATAAATATATACATGAAATCATGCATTCACTAATATAATATTCAGTGTCTAAATATGTCTAAAACCAAGGTGTAGTTATGGTAAAGTTATTATTTATTATGTTTTTTATGATAAATGCGCTAATAATTAGAAATAATAATAATCATTTAAGATATTCATAAACCATATATTATCTAAACAAAATATGTTTTAAAAGGAATATACTTTATACAATAATGTGTGTAAATATATCTTTTTTGTATTATATGGTATGTGCAGGCAGGCAGGGACAATATTTTTAGTATATCACATATATAGCTTTATCTTTTCATCACGTTATAACTGCTCATCAAACTGTAGATGTTCATCCCATGACTTTTTTAATACTTAGAGATTATACCTTGTGAATAAAATCCTTTTTTCCTCCGATCAGGGCTTAAATATATTAATTTACATTTTTTTTACAAGATGTAAAGAATAGTTTTATGTGACCCTTAACTTGCCTTGTACAGAATGCATCAATCAAGTTACAGATCGCTCTTCTCTAAAGCACATCTTGGAATGATGTTCTCTGTATCTTCGTCTTCCTTGTACCAAGATGCTCTTGAATTCCAGATCAGAGCATTGTTTCTCCAGGTTATCTTCATTCGCTGCTAAACGGAATTCTTGCTGAAGTTATAAAGTGCGGGGAAGATTAAATGAGCTGTTCTTATCCAAGCGCTTTAAGCTCTCTAATAAGAAGAGGTAATGTTTCAAGATGTTTCACCGTAGCTTGGCTCAGCTCGAATGTTTCTTTGCCTGAGCTCTCAGATAAGATAATCTAATGTTTAGACAGCTTAAGCAATAGATTGTGCAGTGGTTGGATGTGGCTGTCAACACTAATTGTCTTCATGCTGAACATTTGTATCCCTAAAGTGATAAATCTGGTTACGTTTCAAATTCCCTTTCGTTTCATTGCGGCGTTTGCTAAGGCTTGATAAGTTTTATTGCTTTTATTGCTCATATCTGTGATTAGGGGTTTAGAAGAAACCTCTCACCCTGAGTTTTAAAATTTGGCATTGCTTGTTCAGCACGCTTTGCTATAAAAAGTTTAATGGAGAGATTTGGTATTTAACACAGTTCTTTTTTTCCAACACGTTTTTAAACTTAATAGTGGGGCTGGGCGATATTGCAAAATAAATGTATCACAATATCATGTTGCATATCATTTGATATTGCTAAATATTGAATATTTTTAACAATACATTTAGGAATATTTGGATTTTTTCATGTAACCATTTTAATTTAATTTACCAACAGTTTTAATAGTCAAAAACTAAAATATTTAAACAAAATATCTAATCTCTTTATAATAAAATGAACATAAGTGTTGAAGAGACTCTTAAACTTGGTTAAATAAAATGTTACTAGGTGTGTGCAATGGTAAAGGTAGATAAACATATATAAGGTGTCAATAATAATGATACAGTAAACCTCAAACTCTGTAAACAAAACTAATTATTATAATCAAATCTGAGCTTTCAAGTAAAGGAACCAGCCATCATTATTCAAATACACACTGCAACATTACAATTAATGAAATTGAATGACTATGCCAAAAAAACCTTTCATATGGGGTGCTAGTGGATGGGATGCACAAGAAAATAAACCAAAAAGAACTCTGGCGACGTACTTGCATCCTTTTTTTTATTTACAATCTCCTCACTGCTGCTATAGGGCACTCATTTACACATGTTGTTATCCTGACCTGAAGGGATGCGCGAGCATATGGTTTCCTTCACCATTTTCAATGGCATCTCATGTTACTAGGCGACCATTAACCGTTTTCTCTGAGAATGACAAATGGACAAAGCATTGCGGCAGCTCCAATACAAGTTTTTGGAGAATTGTAAAAAGCACTGCGGTGTTTGAGTGCGCTGTGTTTGTCTCAGGTAATTCGTCTACCGTTATTACTGTAATGTGTATATTCCAAAGTGTGAAGCAGATTGGTTAGTTCAACTTGCATGAATCGCAGTGCACTTGAGTTTAGATGTTTTCAACTAGATGTACCTGCAAAATGTGCATGCCATGTGTGTGTGCTAGTCGTGTGCCTCTATTGGAAATGACAAGCTTATTGGCATTACTTCTAAAGTGCGTGTTCAGCACACACATTTTAGAAAAACTCTATACAGAAACTTCATAACAAACTTTGTTATTTTTAATTTTATTTTTAATTTTTTAAATATTTTTAATTTAATATAATTTTTTATATAATTTTTTATATTTAATTTTTTTATTTATTTGAGCCAAACAAAACAAAATAAGAGTTTCTTTAGATTAGGAGTGTGCAATATTTAAAAAATCTAGCATTGCATTATTATTTTATTTAGTGATATATATTGCGATATTATTACAATTCCACCAGATGACTTAATATGTCTATTTGTCTATTTGGAAATTTATATTAGATCAATTGGTATGATTCTGGAGTGGTAGTACATCTCCATAAAATAAAAAATCTATAAATTTCCCTATAATGGTCTGTACTATTTGTAGGGCATTTCTGTATTTGCATGTGTTGTGAGTATTTTCATGCACATGTTTAGTCAATGATTAATGAATTGTCGTTTACTGTTTGCATGTCCATAAAATGTAATAAACAATCTATAATTTCTTGAGTTTCGCCAGAACATTTTTGTTGTGGTTTGTGTTAATTGCGGTGCGTTTCTGTACTTGCATATGTTGTGACTATTTTCATGCATAACAATCTATAAATGCAATCAAGAAAAAGAAACAACAAAAATAAAGTTTTATCATTTGCCAAGTCTAACTATTTTCAGTACAGTAATTGAATGATAAAAATCTATAAAATTAATCTTTGTTAATTGTCACAAGTGGTACAATTTCTTATGTCTGAATGCTTTTAAAATCATTATACAATTCCAGGCAGTAAAAACAGGTACAAATGTTAAATTATAATACAAACTCAACTTTGCATGTGATTGTGTCTGTTGCGAAATGTCACATTGCAGTATCGATGCCGAAACAATGTATTGTGCAGCCATATTCAGAAGAAAAATCTAATAGAAAATACTGTTCTGTTAAACAGCACTTCAAAAATTCTGAAATATTTAGATCAAATTTTTTTTATTTATCTTTATTTTTTATTTATTTATTTTTATTTTATTTTGTTTTAATCTTTTTATTGTTTTCATTTATTCTTTATTTTTTCTTCATATATTTCCTAATAGTTACATTTTATATATTTTTTGCAAATAAAATTAATTAAAAAGAAATTAATTTGATTAAATACATATTATATATTTCTATTTTACTAACTCTAGGTTCCAAAGTTAATTTACACTGTGTTGACAGATTATCACTACTGCTCCCGTATTTTCCTCAGTATTTTATTGCAGAATGACCTGCCTGTGTTTCCTCCATCCAGCACAAATGCCCTCCAGCCAGTCTCGCTGTAATAAACACCCCAGATACACAGTCTTCTGTCAGCGGCGGTAACAGCCTGATGACATCTGTGTGTGTCTGTTTACGTTCACAGCAGCAGAGCCTGTTGCACGAACGGCGTTCAAGAGGAAGTGTAAGACTCTTATCTAAGCTAGTTTAGCCACCATCCTTCACACCTTCCTTCCTGCATGAGCCTTCATCCTCAGCCGCTGACATGAACACACGCACACACATGCTAACACTCTGACCCTAATTCCTTAAGAGGAGCTTTCCTGGGTTGTGCCTTGTGACCTTGTTCTGTGCGCGGTCAGGATGAGGAAAGCAGATACAGACTGCTGAATATGTTTACATGCTCACCAATAAGCTGATAACTCACCAAAATCAGCTCGTTTACATGCAAATCAATTACCCTCCAATGCAAGTAGACTTTTGTGTTGGTTACACTTAATATTAAAGGATTAGTTCACCTAAAAAATTAAAATTGCCCCCTTATTTTTTAAGGTAAATTGCTGCTGAGCTGTTTTGGGTTAACTCAACTTCAATCTTAACCATAAAAGTACTGCACTTGACTTGATTTAAGTTAAGTCAACTAAAGAAGCTCTGCCGCAAGTTTCTTTACAATTTTAAGTTAAGTCATTTTTTTTACAATGTGAAGCCATCCTTGATATAAATGGCTTTTTTTGTAAGATGAACATAGTCAGAGTTTACAATTTTATCCCTGTTCTTCTATGCCATGTAAAAGTGTTGAATAGTGGCTTTTATTTTGAAGCTTTCAAAAGTGCTTAAATTCAAAGTCAAAGTAAATGATACAGCGCCAAATGGCTTAATAAATGTCTATTAGAAGTGGATTGATGTATGTAAAAATATTTAAAAAATTTTAATTATGGCCTAACGCATGTCTTTATAAGTGGATTGATGTATGTAAAAAATATTTAAACATTTTTAATTATAAACCCGAAATGCATGACTATCCGCAACTGACATAAACAACATATGACGTATGACATAAGACTCATTAGCAGAAGCTCTAGAAATAAATGTGACTCATGGAAACCCCTTACCAAACGTTTTTTTTTTTTTTTTTTTTAAACACACACACTCAGAAATAAAAGGTATGAGGTATCACTGGGTGAAACCATTTCAAAAGGTACTTGCCTAACAGGTCCTTAAAAGTAGATATTCATACCTAAAATGGACAAATCTGTGCCTTAAAGTACCTCAAAGGTACAAAAGTGAACCTTAAAGGTATAGGGCTGCATGATTAGTCAAAAAAAAAAAAGTGATCTCAATTAAACCATACACACCTTAATGCGGGTTTTCTACGATTCAGCCAATATTTTCAAGGTCAGAAGAGAAGCGTAAAGGCAGTCACTTAAGTTTTCACATTGTTTTATATGCATGGCTCAGCAATGTGGACACCTCAAAATGTTGTAAAAGTGTCACATTCTGTATTTATAAGGCGCGTGCCTGCCTGCCTGCTGTCTACTTTAGTGAACAGAAGCTGCATAGGCTGTTAATAACATTTAATAAAGTTGTATATAACATTCAGTTTGTTGCACAGAGCGATTGATTGGGAGCTGCGCGAAAAGTATGATTTGCTTGTGTGTTTTTTTTTTTTTTTTTTTTTAAATATAAAGTAACAGCAGGCAAAACATGAAGGCACTCGGCAATGAAAGTGAAACCAAAAGAGTACACATTATTTAAATTATCATATCACATTTTAGAGTTATGATTATGACATGGATTTATTGTTTTTTTTCCTTTTTATAGCGAACAGTGTTGTGCATGAAAATAACTGTTTACTGTGTCAGTATAACTACTCTAACCATATAATGTTAAATATAATGATCAAGGGAATCTGATTATGACAAATATCTCATTTTACCAGTAGAATAAATGGTCTAATAATGTTGTCCGTGACAAATGACAAGCATATATCTCAAACATAATAATTCAACTTTAGAATTATGATCACTTATGTTCACTTTACTGTGAACTTACAAACAGGGCATCATTAAAGTCTGTACAAAAGTGTACTCTAAAGGTACTAATGTGCAGCTATAAAGTGAAAAAGGTTACCTTTTGAGTTCAGAAGATGATGACAAGCTAAAAAACTAGTTGGCTTAGCATTATTGTATAACTTAATTCAGCATATTACTGTTTTAATGTCCATCACATGTAAGGTTTTATTCATTATATATTTCAGTTATGCATAATGTTGCCATCGGAAATTAGTGCGTGTAAGTTTATCATTTCTTCAAAGATTTTTCTTACAAAAACACATTTATTCGCTTCATAAGACATGTGCTAACCCCCTGGCAACATAACAAGTTATTTGATGACAGATTTATGCACTTTTGGAAGCTTCAAAATAAAATTCACCCTCCAACAACATTGTATAGCATGGAAGGGCCAGGATAAAAATGTAAAACTACTTCGACTGTGATTGTCTGCCTGAAAAAAGGCATATACATCGACAATGGCTTGAGAGTGAGCTATTTTGGGGGGTTTCATTTTTGGGTGAACTATTTTTTTGTCATTAACCACTATGGGTTTAAGTTAATATTTTGTTACAATGCACTTGTATTACATTGTACTTTAAATTAAAACAAAATAATTTTTGATAATTGCACTGTTTATCTACACCTTAACCTGCATTTACACCTACCCATAAACCCTGGTCTGTATTCCACTTCAATGTGAACACCGAAAGTGTTTATTTTTTAACATCACTTCATGTAATAATATGTGTGTCTAACTTCCAGTATTTTATTTATGTTGGTTGTCATGTTAAATAAATTAAGTGTATTGTAACATCTGCAATAAACGTATTGTTCATATAGACAAATTATCAATCAAATCTGTCCTGACACTTTAGGGTTGATTCTGATAAAAGAAAAATTGTTAAAAATGTTATATGGTTCACATATTAGGCATAATCGGGTTTAAAATGTGTAAACTCGCTCACTGATGCAGCTGTTTAAAATGTTTGATCTGAGCCATTTGATAGCCCATCTGTTTTATTTTGCTGGTTGTGACTATAGGAAAGACACGGCACTTTAACAGAATGTCAGCAGCATTCATCAGCAACTGAATTCAATGAGAACTGACTTGGGTTCGCACCTTTTAAGCCTCTTTGAGCCCAAAATAATATTATTTAGTAAGAAGGAGGTTGGCAGATGCAGTCATCGTTGAGCAGCCGCAAAGTCAGAGACCTCAAACTTTGTAACACTAGAAGTTTAACCTTGTTTAAGCACAGATTTCTGACAGTTTCAGATAATTTAGATAGTTTTGATTTCTCTTGCATTAAAAAAAGCTTTTTTTTTTTGTTACTTCTAAGTTCTAATAGAAGGTATGTAGAGTATTTTTACATTTTAGTAAGTGCACTGGCCTGTTAAATGCATGGCTAGTCAAAAACCTGACCATTTTAGTGTCCGTAATTACAAAATAAATTAAAATGATATCTGTAAAATATTCAGATTTATGTTTGCACGTCATTTGTTTTGTCATCTTGTTTCAGATGCAGAAATTAATCTCATACAGTTCTCAAAATAACCATTAGTGAAATCCTTACAAGTCATTACACTTTTACATTTATAACATGCATAGTAATTAAATTTGAGCATGATTACAATATTATTAACATATACTCATCTGCCACATTATTAGGTACACCTTACTGGTACTGGGTTGGACCACCTTTTGCCTTCAGAACTGCCTTAATACTTCATGGCATAGATTCAACAAAGTACTGGAAATATTCCTCAGAGATATTGGTCACTACACCACCACCACCAGTCTGAACTGTTGATACAAGGCAGGATAGATCCACAATTTTATCATGTTGATGCCAAATTCTGACCCTACCATCTGTATGTCGCAGCAGAAATTGACATGCATCAGACAAAGCAACTTTTTTCCAATCTTCTATTGTCCAATTTTGGTGAGCCTGTGTGAATTGTAGCCTCAGCTTCCTGTTTTTGGCTCTCAGCTCGAACCATTTGCGCCCACCGAACTGCCACTCACTGGATGTTTTCTCTTTTTTTGGACCATTCTCTGTAAACCCTAGAGATGGATGTGCGAAAATCCCAGTAGATCAGCAGTTTCTGAAAAACTCAAACCAGCCCATCTGGCATCAACAGCTATGCCACATTCAAAGTCACTTAAATCACCTTTTTTTCCCCATTCTGATGTTTAGTTTGAACTGCAGCAGATTGTCCTGACCCTGTCTACATGCCTAAATGCATTAAGTTGCTGCCATGTGATTGGCTGATTAGGAAGCTGTGTTAACGAGCAGTTGGACAGGTGTACCTAATAAAGTGGCCGGTGAGTGTATATCGACTTTAAACAGTACTACTTTTTAAAATGAATTGTACTCATTTACTCAGGGCTCAATTTCAAATTTTAACTTCAATTTGTCATCTTGATTCAAATTTAGTAATTCATTGTTAAATTAAAGTCATTCAATGATATGTAATGATAATGAAGGGATAGTTCACATAAATATAATTTACTCACTATTTACTCACCCTTAAGTGGTTTTAAACCTTTAATGTTTTTTTCTTCTGTTGAACACTCACACAATATATTCTGAAGTAAACTGAAAACCTGTAACCATTTATTTGCATTGTGAGCAAAACAAACACTATGGAAGTCAATGGTTACAGGTTTCCAGCTTTCTTCAACATATCCTCTTTCGTTTATACAGAAGAAAGAAACTTATAAAGGTTTAAAACATAAAGGGAGAGTAAACGATGACCAATTTTTTAGTTTTGGGGTGAACTATCCCTTTGAACACAGACTCCCTAGATCTATTGAAAACTGTAGTCGATTAGTACAAATGAGTAGTTTTGCAAGCCTATTTTTGCTCTCCATTTTCCACCTGGCCCAGCTTTTCCTCTCCCCTGAGGTATTTTGAAGTGCCTGCATATTGCAGCCTATTCAATGGTCTCCTCAGTGACGATGAATGGGCTTAACCATTGTTTCTCAGGGCTTTTTCCTAGTTATCAGCCCTATTTACCCACCGAGGGAGCTTCCGTTGTCTGGTAGGCATGGGGAACAGTCAAGCTGTTACTGCTTTGAGTAATGGACCACACATGATCGAAGCTCACACTGCTTCTCTATAGCCATCGCTTTAAGTGTGGGCAGAGGAGCAGCTCTGCTTCTCCGCCTCTCCCTCGTTCGATTCTTCTGCTTCTCCGCCGCCAGTCGAGAGCCTCAGTTGTTTCTTTGTGTCATCCATTCATAGGATTGGTGTATTGGGCTGAGCTAAGGCTGGTTCTTTGTCCTCGATGTTGCGAGGACCCTCCTTCAACCCCCTCCCCTAATCTTTCTGCTCTCCATCAACAAGCCCACAATAGACCACTAGCAAGCATCTCAGACATGCCATGAATGTTAGTTCCCTTTTGTTTGCCCTGAAGAGAAGGCATTTTTTTTTTCGAGGTATTGTCTGCTAGACTGTCTGAGATGAGCATATAATCTTTATCTTTGACTTGCCTAGACATGTAGGTGCTTAAATGATTTTACTTGCATATGGAGAAACTATGCTAGGCATTTGTAAATGTGTAAAACCACATTTTTATGGACTGCAAAAACAAGATCATGGGGTTTGATTGCCTCCCACAACATGTATTTTGCAATTGCTGCAGTTCATGTGGCATTTGTTAAAAGAATCTGCTAAATTCATAACTAATTTACATGTGATGTGGAATATTATTTATTTATTTGTTAGTAGATCATTAAAATGTATGAATTAATACTGGGGCTTAATGTTGATGCAGATTTCTGAATTAGAAAAATTAGTTTGATATTGCGCATTTCACTTCATTCCTCACTCCCGCCGTAAATTTATGAACTATGTTCGTGCATTTGCATTGACTTTGTATGACTTTGTTTTTGGCTAGCTTGTCGATCTGGCCACCTGCATGTGAGTTAGTCTGAGGAGGACGGGCTTGGTGAAAAAATAAATCTGTCCAGTATTTTAAATTTCCACTGCAGTATTTAATTCATAATCCATATTATAAATGCTGTATTTCTTTTGGATTGTTTTTTCTATTAATGCTTCTGAAGCAGCAGTTGCTATAATCCTACTTGTCAGCACTTTTTTTTATTGTGGGCATAGTTCAGTTGCGCAATCCTGATTGGGCAGAACAAAAGTGTGCTGGCTTAATTGGGTAAATATAAAGCCCCGGTCAGATCATACGTATTTCCTTGACGTATGGTTTAAGAGGGAGTCTTAAACAACAAATGGACGTCGTGACACAAGATTCAATCATTTCTTCTTGTGTAATGTGGGATAGTTCAGCACAACCAATATCATGTCTGCGATGCCTTGCAGAAAGTCTAGCATGTTTAATTTTCTTAAGCATAGCTGATTGGTTTTAAAGCACTTTAACTCAGATGTTATTCGTTATTCTTATTTACATACAGTTGAATTCAGAATTATTGGCCCCCCTGAATTATTAGCCTCCTGTTTATTTTTTCCATCTAGTTTATTGGAGAGAGATTTTTTTTTCAACACATTTATAATAGTTTTAATAACACATCTCTAATAACTGATTTATTTGATCTTTGCCATGATGACAGCACAAAATATTTTACTAGATATTTTTTAAGACACTTCTATACAGCTTAAAGTGATGTTTAAAGGCTTAACTAGGTTAATTAGTTTAACTAGGCAGGTTAGGGTAATTTGGCAAGTTATTGTATTGTGATGGTTTGCTCTGTAGACTATCGAAAATGTATATAGTTTAAAGGGGCTAATAATTTTTTTAATTAAATTTTACATTTTTAAAAATATCAAAAACTGCTTTTATTCTAGCCAAAATAAAACAAATAAGACTTTCTCCAGAAGAAAAAATATTATCAGACATACTGTGAAAATTTCCTTGCTCTGTTAAACATTATATATATATATAAATATGTGTGAGCAATATCATATTCGTAGCAGTGTGATATGGCTGTATATCGGCACTGGTGGGAGGCGTGCGTTGGGAGGTTAGTGCCCCAACCAGTGCCGATATACAGCCATATCGCACTGCTACGAGTGTGATATTGCGTTTATACAACAGTTTGACGGCATAGTTGTGTATATAAAAACAAAATCAAACATGTAGAGTCTCAAAAAAATCTTTTGTGTGAGGAACTACTTTCTTCTGGTTGGATTCAAATCATAAGCTGAACGGTTAAACAGCTGAGCAAGCATCTTTTGAACTTTAGATCTGTAGTGTCGGCTTTTTGCTGGCTGTATGTGAGCGGGGTAATACACAAAGGGTAAAGAGGCTGTACGGGTGCTGATATTACCTAAATATATCATGGCTATCAGCCAATCAGATTCGAGAACCAGACAGAACTGTTGTATAAAATATATACTTTATATTTTTTGATTTTGATTTGATTTTGATTAATTGCACAGCCCAAGATTCATTCATGAACGAAACACGACATTGGTGTTCTGAGACATGAATGTTTTTATTTCTGTATTTCTATTATTTATAATCTTGTCTAAAATGTCACTTGTTCTGCTGTACTATTGTTATAAAATCCAAATTACATTTGCAGTCAAGCTTAAATCATGCTAATATTCAGGAAAACATCATTCTCTTAATATTATTTTATGCTAAATATTATCAGCATTAAAACAGACACCCATACAGGGATGCATTTTACTACCACAACCTGAATTCATAGAAGCTCTAATTGCATTTTAATAGGCTTCATCACAGTTAATATGTTTAGTTTTTAAATGAGTGACTTTTTCGTGCATCATTAAAATGACAATTATGATAATATTGTAGGCAATAAACACAATTAACTCCTATTCCTAGACCTTATTTTGTGAGAATTAGACTATGCTGATTTGTTTCTGCTTTTCAGTTAAGGTTACATCTCCATAAAACAATGCTACTTGACATTATTTTGTGGCACAGAGTGTTTTTATTGCATCACGTTCAGCAAAGAATGTTATTTCTTGTGTTGTGATGCAGAGGATTGAGCTGCAGGAGAGCATTTGTGGCACAGAGAAAACGTTTTTCTTAGTTCCTAATGTCAATTGACTGCAGATATACATAACGATGCATCTAGTGTAGGTCAGACCTGGAGCTATATTTGCTCTGCTATTGGGAATGAAAGGAGCCGACCTCCTTCAGATGTTCGCCGTAATCACATCTGCAGTTCTGCAAAATAATATACACCAATTACTGTCATATTTCTTCCATGGCTTGTGCGCAGGTCTTTTTCTGGTTAAAATAAAGAACTGTTTGATATGCCACCCATATGTTGAATCCAATATGTTGGAAAATATGTCATTTTTTTTATTATAAATGTTAACAGAATTTGACAGCAACTAGCTTAAAATAGTACATAGTCTAGTAAACATGCTGTTTTTATCAGCACAAATGTTTTATTACTTGTTTGCTGGCCTTCTTCACCGGAAATATTAACAGATGTATTGATTCAGATTTCTGGATATTCTGGAAGTAATCTATTTGCAGGTTGATTTCCCACAAAAGTGTAAACAGATGGCCATGATGATTCGCAAACTCTGTTTTGTTTCACAATCCTGTCATTAGGTGCATTTATACTGTTCAAAATAGGGCTGCACAATATATCGTTTCAGCATTGATATCTCAACATTATCATTCCCAATAGTCACATCGCAGGATATGCAGTGTTGAGTCTATTATAATTGATCTTTTTCATGTGTTTTTTTAGGCTTGCTTCTGTATAATGATATTTAAAGCATTCAGGCATAAGAAACTGAACCATTTGTAACTTTAATAAAGATGAATTTTACAGAAATATTTTTTTATTTTTATTATTCAGTTACTGTACCTGAAAACTCTTAGACTTGGAAAGCGATTAAGCATTTATTATTATTATAAATTTTATTTCAGTTGTATCTTTTTTAATGTATTGATTGATATAGACTTGTAGATGGTTTATTATATTGTATGCAGATGCATTTCTCTACAAAATCATCACCCAGTCGGTCTAAAATTATGATTTCTTTCCAAATAGAGATAATCATGTCATCTGGTGATATCGCAATGTATAGTTAGTCAAAATTATTAGCCACTCTTTGAATTAAAAAAATAAATAAAAAAATTAATATTTCCCAATTGATGTTTAACAGGGCAAGGAAATTTCACAGTATGTCTGATAATATTTTTTCTTCTAGAGAAAGTCTTTTTTTAATTTTATTTTGGCTGGAATAAAAGCAGTTTTTAATTTTTTAAAAGCCATCTTAAGGTCAATATAATTAGCCCCTTTAAGCGATATATTTTTTCAGTGGTCTAAAGAACAAACCATTGTTATACAGTAACTTGCCTAATTACCTGCCTAGTTAACCTAATTAACCTAGTTAAGCCTTTAAATGTCACTTTAAGCTGTATTGAAGTGTCTTGAAAAATATCTAGTCAAATATTATTTACTGTCATCATGACAAAGATAAAATAAATCAGTTATTAGAAATGAGATATTAAAACTATTATGTTTAGAAACGTGTTAAAAAAAAAAATCTCTCCGTTAAACAGAAATTGGGGGAAAAATAAACAGGGGGTCTAATAATTATGACTTCAATTGTATATCGCAGAATAACAAAATATTACAATGTTAAATGTTCAAAACACAACGTAAAGACCAATCTGAACTGAAGGAACATGCTCCATTCGAATAAAAATGCTCCTTCTCCGTCAGACTTGGATCAAAATTTGAAACATGAATTCAATTATGAGTTGCTGTTTTTTCTTCAACTGTTTAATCACTAGTTCAGATTCATCAAGCAAGATTAAGTCATCAAATGGCATACATTTTGAGCCAGGGCTTATATTTTGTGCAAAAAAAACAGTTGATGCGTTTGTGTTGAAGTGCCACTTTTTCCATGAAGTTACATTTGCAGTAGGTAGACTCATATTTCAGCCTCCACACCAAAGTTCCTAAAAGCAAAGAAGGTCGAGGTGCTCCAAGATTGGCCAGCCCAGTCACCAGTTTGAACATTATTGAGCATGTCTGGGGTTAGATGGAGGAGGCATTGAAAGTGAATCCAAAGAATCTTAATGAACTTAGGGAGTTCTGCAAGAGCGCTTTCTTTGCCATTCCAGATGACTTTATTAATGAGTTATTTGAGTCATTGCAGAGATGTATTGATTCAGTTCTCCATGCTCATACACAATATTAACTTTTTTTTCCACTGCACCATGACTTTATATTTTATACTGTACGCTGTTTTTGTTAAGTGACAAGACTTTTGTCTAAGCAAAGTCAGACCTGACTGTCCTTATTAAATAATGAAAAATCAAGACATGATCATATTTTATTTCGGTATAACAAGCGTAACCTTGAGGCCTTTGCCTTTCATATAAGCCACTTCTGATACCAAATGATCAACTAGAAGTCAATTTTTTTATTTGTTGTTCCTAAAACCTGGATGGGCAACAAGACTTTTGTCAGGTAGTCTACATAAAAATACACACAGTGCACACACTTAAATTATCAAAACAAACTTTTATTTTGAATGTAATTAATTGTGATACATTTTTGCTCAGCACTAGTATTTATTCTTATTGATCTTGCCATGAAATAGTTCTACTTTGCCAATGTGCCAATAAATAAGCAAACAAATCTATTTGGATGACAGAAACGACACACTGTCACTTTAATGCGGATTGACGCACATCTGCGAGCGTAAACAGCCACTGATCTGGATATTTACAAAGGACCTCTTATGTGAACTTTATCAAAGGAAACTCTGTAGCAAACGGAGGCACAGGCTGTTGCTAATCAGGAAATACATTTTGTTTGAAGACTTCAAAGACGCATGTTTTGACAATAGGAAATGGCCTCCTCCTGACAAATGTCTGCGCTCCTTTCCAAAGGAAATGAAAACACCTCAGGAGCGCGCTTTCAGCATTAGGTTCAGGCTCGTACGTCCTGTCATCCGGAGGAATGTCGTAAGCCATTTGTCAAGAAGGCTTCATTTGAAGCGTTGACTTCAACGATACTTGGGTTTTGCTTTAAACAAATGATTTCTGTCTTCATCATTTTAGCAAAGTCAATCATGCACTATTCAGCCATAACTGCGGCATGTGTGTTAGCTCCTAATGTATTGTGTATTAGGACTTTTTCCACATTAGCGTTGAGAAAATGCGATTATAATGAGGAGTGCGTAGTGTGCCACTGGCCTCGTTCAAGGTGAGCTATTTGCTATGGCCTGACTGTTTGGATTTGACTCCAGAAAAAGACGGTGGAGATTTTGGCTGCGAATGGTATTGATTGATGAATTGTGCTGTGAGTATTCCTCCGTTTCTCCTTCTCAGGAGGAGGAGGAGGGCATGAAATTTTAGCCTTTTTCTGATGGGTTTCCCCTCGGCGTGGTCAGCTGCAGAAGTTCTCTGGGGGTTCTTGTTCATTGAAACCATATGAAGAACCAAATATTTGAGCATTCTGTGCAGTGAAATCTGCTCGCCCTGATTCGAAACGATTTCAAATTAATCAGTCATGGGTGGTAATTGGTAACTCGAGCCTGGATTTTCAAGACACTCGGACTTGTCTGAGAACTGACGCGGTCCCACGATGATTGGAAAAAGTCAATTGCAAAATCAAAAGGCTGTAAAAGAGGTTTGCTAACCAGGATGGCGGTGTGGTTTCTGTGATTTTGCAACTATAAAGTCTAAAATGCGTAAATGAGCTGCTTTAGAAAAATGCAAATTGACACCATGTGGAAGACAAAGCGTTTAAAAAGAGTTAAATAGCTGTTTGGGTTGCTTTTAAGAATGTTTACGGGATTACCCAGCCGCTTTCGTCTCACGCAAGAACACCGCTAAATATATTCTGGTCACTTTGGAATTAATCGCATGTCTTAAGGGTAAAGATGTTGTTGTACAAGACTTTTCTCCCTCTTGTTTGTTTGTTCCAGCCACTAATTTAAGAAAATGCTTAGTTTGTTTACAGGGTTACAGACTGGTTTGTATGGATTAATTTAACTGTTGTGTGGAAATTGTATATTCTTAAATACACAACGTTTAGGAGTATTTATCATAATACATTCGTACAAATCTAAAATACTTTTTGATGTTGTTTGTTCATTTGTAGACAAAAATAAATAAATAAATAAACGCAGTACAAAATCATATTTTTCCGTTTTTTTTTTTAAGTTTCAGTATTTCACAATTATGAAAACATTAAATTTATTTCCAACTTATTCTATTATATTCTATTCTATTTGTATTATATTTTATTATATTATATTATTGTACTTTATTATAACTTACCTCTATTACTTACTATATATATAATAATATTTTACTAGACATTTTTCAAGACACTTTGTACAGATTAAAGTGACATTTAAAGGCTTAACTTGGTTAATTAGGTTAACTAGCCAGGTTAGGGTAATTAGGCAAGTTATTGGTTAATGATGGTTTGTTCTGTAGACAATCGAAAATATATATAGGCTAAAAGGGCTAATAATTTTGACCTTAAAATTATTATAAAAAAATTTAAACTGCTTTTATTCTAGCCAAAATGAAATAAATAAGACTTTCTCCAGAATAAAAAAAATTCTTACTCTGTAAAACATCATTTGTGAAATATTCAAAAAAAAGAGAGAAAAATTCAAAGGGGGGGCTTCAACTGTATATGTGTGTATTATATTTAAAATAATGTTTTTATTAATTTGTTATATTATCAATTTGATTTTTGCCTTATTACCATATCAGATACTACTGAATTTGTTCAGCCTATTTGTAGATTTTTCCAGATTTATTATTAAAATGTCTCTCATTTATTATTGTAATCATAATTACTATCATGATGCCTGTATTTGGAGCTCCTGTGTTTTGCTCAGAATTCATTATTACAGAAAGAAGGATGTGTTCCACAGCAGGACACAGGGCTGCTCCAAGTCAAGGTCTCATGTATGTTGTGCTGTGGGTCATCTGTGATTTCACTCACAGGAGACACACACACACACACACACACACACACACACACACACACACACACACACACACAAAGGATGGTCAACATATGTACCTTCAATTATGAGCAAGCCCCCTAATGTGCATCTGTGATGGCAGTGTGATTGTGTGTAATGAGATCACACTGTGCAGAACCATGAACCATCCTCTCTGATTGTCTATAATTAATGTGGAACATGTGGAATCACACGTGGAACTGTGCTTTGTGCTCCAAAGAGCTCATTAAACATGGGGTTATTGTTGTATAGTTGCAGGTCAGTGGAATACACAGAGTTTTGTGGGATTTTGAATTGCAGTTATGAAGGGTAATCGTAAATGAGGTGGATTTGTATAAGAACATAAAATACGTTTTGGGTGTGCCAAATGAAAGAAACAGAGGTTATTATTCTATTTTTTTTTTCCTTACATATAGGTAATGATACTCATATTAAAGTAATGAAATTGACTTAACTTAATTTTAAACAACAGTTAAATTATAAATATACGTAAATACTAAATAATATTTAAATATTTAATTTTATTTCAAAATATTTTAGTGATTTTTTTTTTTTTTTTTTGCACACACCCAAAATAATTCCATTAGCTTTACAAATATTATTTTGTTAATTTTTTTATAATTTGTTTTAAAATATACGGAGATAAAGTTATACATTCTTTAGTTTTCTCTTTTAATCTAAATGATTTTTTAAACTGACTTCAAACAACTAAATTATTTATTTATTTATTTATTTATTTATTTATTTATTTATTTATTTATTTATTTATTTATCTATTTATTCATTTATTTACTTATTTACTTATTTATATATACATTTTATTAATTTATTATTTTTACCTTTACATTTGAATTTAAATATATTTTTTATTAATTTGTTTTATTTAATCATGATTTCATTTTTTATTAATTAACTTTATTTATTGGTATTTATTTATTTATTTATTTATTCATTTATTATATTTTATAGTTTTTATGCATAGACTACAATTTTTTGTAACAAAAAAATAAGCGTAAAATACCATTCATTTTGGAGGGGCAAAAAAATGAGGCATAAATCATGTAGATCACCGATCACCCTGGAGGTCCTGGAGCTGCATTCAGATTGATTTGCTATCGTGGCCTCTCGCTGATAGATTACCTGGTGTCGTCTGAAAGGCCGAAGTAATCAGTATCCTGTCTAGCAGATCACACTTATGATGAACAAAGGCTTTTGGGGTCACGATAGAGCAGAAAAAAAAATGGATTATGGTCTGAAGAAAGAAGAATGCCAATGAATAATAAACGATTGACTAAGCATTGATAAGCCTCTAAATCCATACACCTTATAGAAATTTTATTAAACATGGCTTCATCAACTTGCACACACAATTATTTTTGCGTCTACAGCAAAAGCAATGGGAAAATGAAGCAAGCATGCATGGATTTAGTAAAAAATAAAGGACTGTACTATGTTATGTCTGTAAAAGAAATGAAACAGATTGTGTTGCTCTGTGTCAGTTGCAGATAGCATTATCAGTTCATTTATTATCTGAACTTGGTTGGCATATTATCTAACTTAGCCTATAAATGTAATATATGGATATTGAATTTTTATACGGGCTACACGGTGGTGCAGTGGGTAGCACAACCGCCTCACAGTAAGAAGGTCGCTGGTTCGAGCCCTGACTGGGTCAGATGGCATTTCTGTGGAGTTTGCATGTTCTCCCTGTGTTGACATGGGTTTCCTCCGGCTGCTCCGGTTTTCCCCACAGTCTAAAAACATGCAGTATAGGGGAATTGAATGAGCTAAATTGGCCGTAGTGTATCTGTGTGAATGCAGGTGTGTATGGTTGTTTCCCAGTGTTGGATTGCAGTTGGAAGGACATCTGCTGCACAAAACATATGCTGGATAAGTTGGCAGTTCATTCCTCTGTGGCTACCCCTGAACAATAAAGGGACTAAGCCGAAAAAGAAAATGAATAAATTAAATTTAAACCATATAATGCAAGTTACTAACGAAATGGGCCAAGAGCTAAGTGGCATAACCTGTAACGTCATAGCCATTCAAGAGCAAACATTCTTTAATGAGCACAATATTCTGTTCAAATTTGGGAAGAAAATAGCATACAGTAACATACTATTTGCATATGATTTGCCGTTCTGTACATTTGAAATGATGCTATTGGTACACTGTACATTGTATAATTCACATACGCTCTGCCCTAAAGAGCGTTTGAAATTAAATTAATCAAACTACCGTCATTTTAACCATTTTTAATTTTTGTGATATAATAATTATGTTTCAATAAAACATATCTATAATAGCCTAACTTTCCTAAATATGTGTATTTTTCGTTTTAACTTTGTTATTTCATTCCAATTAAATTACAAATAAATATGAGTATATTTTACCTTTAAATACCATAGTGGTCAAAATGACTGGATGCATTTTAACATCTGCAATTTTACCGGCAAAAACATAACTTTATTATTACAAAAACAATACTTTACTTCAGACGTGTCTTTCAGAACATTTTCAGTGTCATTAAAAAGCTTAACTTCCTGCTTGTGAAAGTGAAAATAAAAGTGAGATGTGAACCTTTGAGGATGGTCTAGTAGTCTAATGACCCGTTTCCACTGATTGGTACAGTTTGATATGGGTCACCTTTATCAGGCTTGTGTTTCCACTGTCAAAAGGGTACCCTTTTGGTGGGTGTGGTGTATGACAGAAAGTTTCAGTCGTCGTCATTCTTGCTCGAGGAAATGTCAAAGTAAAACTCTACGGATCGTTCAAATATCATATGAAAAGCACTTCTCACAAAATGCATGCATTAAACGCATACATACTTGTGTATAAATGTTCATGACTAACCTTTTTATGAACAGGATTTGATTATAACTGCAGATAAATGATAGTTCGATATAGCCTACTGTAACGTCTGCAATTATATCAAATAAATTTATAAATGCATTGTAAATGAAGACATAAAGACCCTTACAGTCTCCGATATGTTACTAATTACAGAAAAAAACTACACAAACATACATTTAGTCCTTATTCACTGTAGGTTCAAAAACAACACAAAATATAGCCCACAGTCAGTGCAAATTTCTGGAATCTTCAATCTTCAACAGCACATTTAACCTCTCTTTAGAAAGTATTTCCATCATTCCGAATTCATAATAGTCCAAAAGGTGATGATAATAGTTAAACATGGTAGTTTGTTCATGTTTTAGGTGGCTGAAAGAATCAAAAAGAATCATTTGCTCCTTTTTCCGGCTTCTTCCTTCTCTTTTCAGGCTTCACTCTCATGTTTGTCCATTTCTGAAAGAATCGGATGTCAGAAGCACTTCAATAATCACATGCACGTTATTATCATCAGCTCAAGAACTTTATTTCAAATATAGACATGCGGCTTGCGTTCTAGCTCCGCCTTTTGATACCCTTTTGTCGTGCTAGGTACCCTTTGCAAAGGGTACAGTATGGTTCGCTTTAAGGTACCTTTTGACAGTAAAAATGGCTATAAAATTATACTAAACCATTCCGTACCACCATAACTACACTTTTACATGCTGTATTACCAATACAAACATATTTTTAGGGTAATTACTTTAAAAAATATGACGACAGACATTCAAAGCTTTACTTGAATATATATGTTAAAACTTATACTATGAATTATACTATGGTAATTCTAGTAGTTATAGAATTCTGGTAAGTCCAGTGTTAAACTGCTTCTGCATCTCCAATACGGTTGGAAATTAAATATGAAAAAAAAAGTGTAGATGATGTGACAAATTGGTTGATAGGACACATAACTAAGCAACATAAAAGTTTGTTAACGAGTATGCAGTATGTTCTAAAACTTGCACAAAAAAAAAAAAGTACTTTTAGGCAATTTGAGATACAGCATGGTTCTTTTTACAAGCATACTAACTTTATTTACAGTAAAAAAGCTTTCTTTTTGAGTGAGGAAGCTTGCATTTTAGTGTTATTTGCATTTCATGTCATACTCTACGCAATGTGCCACTGAAGTAGACACATCTAATGTTATAAAGGTTAACGATTAATCCATTAATTGACTTTAAGTCAAACAGCGATCGATCATGAGAATCTGTGGAAGTTGACATCTCTACTCTGAAGGCAGCAGGAGCTGTGTGTGGGTGGCAAAGTGTTTTTGGCTGGCAGTGTTTGACTAAAGATGCTCAGATTTGCTCTGCTGAGACGCTGGCGTTCACGCTCATTGTGCTTTTGCTCTTAACTGTAGTGAGTTTTGGCGGCGCAATAGCGTGCCATGGCCTGGCTCAGCCCATTTGCTGGTATGCCTCATAAAAGAAGGACTGCATCACATGCAACCCACAACTGCAGAACATCCGCCACGTGTCCATAGACCAGGAGTCAGAGCCAAGCTAAGACGTAAAAGACACTCAGATGAATTCATTTCATTTCATTTCCTTCTCAAAGGGTATTTCTCTGGATTTTTTTTTTGTCTACAATGCAGATGTTCTTTTTGAAAAAGCCAGACTATTGCACATGGCCGGAAAGCCGAGACACCCCGCTGACAAGGCAACAACTGAGAATGCTGCTGGCACACCGGTCCAAAAATGTGGGAAAAAAGGGAAATTCTTAGGAAGAAAAGGGAAAGGAAAAGCACGCTTCGTGGTCTTGAACTGCACAATTATGGATAAATTGAGAATCGCATGAAATGGAGATTACTATTCTAAATATACAACTCATCTAGGAAAGCACCCTTTGATTTCCCTGATGCAGAAATGACGGAATCCAGACATATAAATGAAATTTACTGCAACTTTTTATACAAAAAAAAAAATATTTATTGGCTGTGCTACATTTTTTTTAAGGTAACCGGTTGCAAACTATTTACATCACCTGCATTCAAACAAACAAATTGAGTTAAACAGGAATACATTTAAGTTGATTGTTTAAATTCAGTCCACATAAAATGCTTGCAAAACCTTAAAAAACATTTAGTAAATCCAATTAATAATTTTTTTCAGTGTATTTAGAAAATTTCTGAATCTCAGAAATAGTTCTACAAACCTAATCAAATTGCAGTATGGAAAAGTGGGGATGTTAAACATACCTTCACAACAACAGGTAAACATAACCTTCACAAAAGTCTAAATAAAAGCCTTTATACTGTAAGTTACATCATTTTTTTAGTTGTACTGCAGAACTACAGTATTTTCAACATCAAAAGCTGCTAGCACAGAGATCAAGGTCCTATAATGCAGTTCAAAAATAGGACTGGAATAAACTGGAAAAACACCTGTGAGTAAAACTCTACACTGCAAAAAAAAAAAAAAAAAACAGTTTTTACTTTGAGTTTTTGTCTTGTTTCTAGTTAAAATATCTAAAAAATGAAATCAATTAGGATTTTCTAGTTTTGTCAAATTATAGTCTTGTTTTCAGAAATAATAAATCAAAATTCTGTGAGTTTTTCCTTAAACCAAGCAAAATAATCTGTCAATGGCGTTAGCAAAAATAATGTTATTTCAAACTGAAAGCAAGATCATTTTTCTTACTCAATTGACAGATTATTTGGCTCGTTTTAACGAAAAAACACTTAATTTTGACTTAATTTTTCTGAAGACAAGACAATATCTTTTACTTGTCTAGAAAATGCTTCTTGGTTTAAGATTTTTTAGATATTTTTGACTAAAAACAAGACAAAAACATTCAATAGTAAAAGCTTTATGCATTATAGGCTTGATTTGCATTAAGGGACCTTGATCTCTGTAAACAAGCGTTTATGTTGGAAATACTGTACTGTAGGTTTGTGTTTAATTATAAATTTCTTTATTTTAACATAGATTGCGATTGGAATTTAATTTTATAGTCAAGGTTCAGCTAAATAAAGATATTAACTTACTCCAACATTTACTTGGTTGGCAATACTATCAGTTGACTTTTTAGCAAGACACTCCCCATATAGTCACATGCCGTGCTTTTTTAGGTGCTGGTTGTTGCATTTGTCATGATGTGGCAACACTTCTACAACAGCTCTTACAAATGACATGTTTTTTGTTCAGTGTCTGTTACTTTGAAACCAAAATATTCCCATATTACAATCATGCTGTTTTTAAAAAAAAAAAAATTTATATGAATTCGTCTATTTATGCTTCTGAAGTGGCAGACGCCATCATCCCAGATCCCACTTGTCTGCGCTTTCCTGTTTGTTTGTTTTTTAATTTTTTTTTTTTGTGGGTAATCCACATAGTTCGGTTGCACACTTCTGATTGGGCAGGACTAATGTGTCCTCATTCAATTGGCTAGTAAAACTATCACACACAGCTGGCAGTCACACATTTGCTCTTCGCGGGAGAAATTAAATAATATACATTTCATATTGCAACCTCTTGCGATTAGCTAATGGCAACATTTCGTGATTGCGATTGGATTTTGATTAATCGCACTGCCCTACTGTACTGTAATTCTGCAGTAAAGCTAAAGAAGTTTTGTAATATACAGTTTAAAAGCTTTTATCCAGTGTACAGACACTTTCTAGATAAGTCATTGATCAATATTAGTGAAAGTAAGAAACTGCCATTTTTGATTGCTTGTGTCTTCTAAATTCAAGTTTTGGAGCACAAATGATAGATATCGGAAAAAAACAAGACTAATATATTGATACCAAAATGTAAATTTGGCAACTGACAATAAATCACTTATGACTTCAGCTTCAAAGCCACTACTTCTGTGATAATTTGGCTCTTTAAGACAAAAAACTAAACCAAAAGTAATTAGTGGTTAGAAAGGGTGGCACTGTGTCTCTTCACAGTAAGAAGGTCACTTCTTTTGATTCCCGGCTGTGCCAGTTGGCATTTCTATGTGAAGTTTGCATGTTCTTCCCGTGTTCGCGTGGGTTTCCTTTTGGTGCTCTGGTTTCCCCCACAGTCCAAAGACATGTCAATAGGTAAATTGAATAAACTACATTGGCGGTAGTGTATGAGTGTGTGTGTGCATGGGTGTTTCCCAGTATCGGGTTGCGACTGGAAGGGCATCTGCTGGAATGCTGGAATAATTGGTGGTTCATCCCACTGTGACAAACCCTGATACAGTAGATAACTAAGCTGAATGAAAATAAATAAATTAACATATTTGGAAAGACTAAACAGGTTTTTTTTCTATGCCAGCTAGAGGTCTGCATTCCAAATTTTCAAATAAAGCACGGTAGCGGTCGGTAACTGTGGTGTACAGTAAGTTGAACGGGAGCGGGTGGTCTAACAATATAGCGCTCCTAAGAGATAGATAGAGAGCACGAGCGAGCATCCTCCATGGTACTGCGTATCACTTGTTATAGGCTGTCTGGATTCTGAAGCATTCAGCTGGGTGTTTTTTGGGAGGCATATTTAATCTTCATACACTTTACATTCCTCCTTGGCCCAATATGTACCTGCTATGTGTATAGAAATAATGCTGATATATGATATATGAAACACAATCGGTAGTTGGCAAATATATTGAATGGATATTTTTCTAAATCTGACTTTAAAAGAGTCTGTGCCTCACCAGCTACAAACCTCACCGCACATCACTGTTTAAGGCGACACTCATGTCTCATCACAAAGGGGCAAACAAAACTGAGATTTAGCCTACAATCCTTGCACAACCTACAGTTTTATTTGTTTTCTCTCTCTTTTGGTAATACCCAATTTAATGTGATATTTTTAAAACCAGATCTAACTTTAGAAAGTTAAGTCAGGTCGGATCGGGGTGCGGAATAAAACCTGGCGGAAGCAGGACTAAAAATTCAGCCCTGCACAGATCTATAATGCCAGCACAATAACGCATTTAAATCTTCAATCATGATCCTAGTTGTCAAGGGCATCATAGACACTCTTATCAATTAATAATACAGTAAATCTGAGGTGTTTGAATCAAGATTGCATATCTTTTAACAATTCATCTCTCTGCTCTATAGTGGTTGTGATACGTTTGCTCCCATCTAAAGCCTTTTTTTGTGTGACTTCCCCAAACCACATGTTCCTCTCTGCATTCCTTCAGCTGGTTCTCATCCATTCCATGTCATTCTCCTCGTTTTTCTTCCCACGTGTTTCCCTGTGGGTCAACAAGAGCCACTCGAATGATAAACCATCCCATTGGTGGTCAGGATAGGCCTTGCACACAAACCCCACCGAACAGGTCACCCACTCTTTCTCTTTCTCTCGCTCTGCCGGAAGACAAAGACGCTCCACAAACATGCAGGAACAAAGTCCGGCTAATTTATTACACTGGAGCCGTGACAAACAGCCTCCTGTTGAGAGGTCTGTGTACTGCGGCCAGAGAGTGGGCTGAGGATTCAGACCTGGGTCAAACCCCGGATAAAACAAAGGCTCTTTGTTTAAGCAGAGGATTCACAGAGCAGGACACGTTTGGCAGATTAGGCTAATTGATATTGGATGGATGACATTTTGTATTCATTGTCTGAGCTAAGTAGCATTTGTCAATCAGAGGAATTTGAAGGACTGTTTGTTGTTGGGGAGTAAGAGAAAGATGGGCAGTGGACTGTAGGTTTGATCTTTTTTTTTTTTTTAAACATTGGCAGGCGAAGCAGTATTGCAGTAGGTTGTGTTGTCGCTTCACAGCAAGAAGGTCGCTGGGTCGCTGGTTCGATCCTCGGCTCTGTTGGCGTTTCTGTGTGGAGTTTGCACGTTGCATGTTTCCTCCGGGTGCTCCGGTTTCCCCCACAGTCCAAAGACATGCGGTACAGGTAAATTGGGTAGGCTAAGTTGTCCATAGTGTATGAGTGTGTGTGTAGATGTTTCCCAGAAATGGGTTGCGGCTGGAAGGGCATCCGCAATGTGCTGGATAAATTGGCGGTTCATTCCGCTGTGGCGACCCCATATTAATAAAGGGACTAAGCCAACAAGAGAATGAATGAATAAACAGTGGCAGTGTGTTTTTTGTTGTTATTTTTTTTAATTATTGTTTTATAAATTTTTTATGTTTTTGTTTAGTTTTTATTTATTTATTTTTTGTCAAATTTTTTTGTCTTGTTGGTCTCGTCTCGTTTTGCTTTGTCTTGTCTCGTCTTGTTTTGTTTGGTCTCATTTTGTTTGATCTTGTAGTGATTTGTCTTGTATTGTTTTTTCTCATTTTGTTTCGACTCATTTGGTCTTGTTTTGTTTTGTCTCATTTTCGTCTCATTTTGTTGTCTTGTTTTATTTTCTCTTGTCTCATTTTGTTTTGTCTCATTTTGTTGTCCTGTTTTATTGTCTTGTCTAATTTTGGTCTCATTTTGTTTTGTCTCATTTTGTTTTGTCTTGTTATGCTTTGTCTTGTAATGTTTTGTTTTGTCTTGTCTCATTTTGTTTTGTCTTGTCATTTTATTTTGTCTCGTTTCGTCTTGTCTCATTTTGTTTTGTCTTGTTTTTTTGTCTCATTTTGTCTGGTCTCATTTTGTTTTGTATTTTGTCTTGTTTTGTCTTGCCTCATTTTGTTTTGTTTCGTTTTGTCTCGCTTTGTCTCATTTTGTTTGTGTCATTTTGTTTAGTTCTGTTTTGGCTAATTTTGTCTCGTTTTGGTTGTCTTGCTTTGTTTTGTTTTGTCTTGTAACCTTTATTTTGAATTTTATAAAGATGTTCTCCATGATGATGATGATTGTTATTATTATTATTATTTTTTTTTTTTTATTATTGCATGTTAAATGTATTTTAAATCCACTATATTGGACACTATATTCATGCACAGGATACTGTTATTGTAAAAATTATTGAATCTAATTGCATGAACGTAATAAATTATTTGGTTTTTAAATTTTTATGTGTTAAGATTGTTTAATGATTGACGAATCTAAGTAATATGAATGAAAAAATGTAATGTAAATTAACAATGTAAATTTATTCTTATTATTATTAATAGGCAACAAAAAGACAAAATAATACAAATTCTAATCAATTAAAAACAATAAACAGTAAAATGTTTACAAGCTTTCATTAATTAATTATTATTATTATTATTATTATTATTATTATTATTATTATTATTATTAATATTAATATTATGATTATTACTAAGTAAAAATTACCTAAATCTGAAATTGGAGTGTGTCTGTTCATTCATTCATTTTCCTTCGGCTTATTCCCTTTGTTCATTAGGGGTTGCTACAGCAGGAATGCTCTGCAAACTTATCCAGCATATATTTTGCACAGCGTATGCCCTTCCAGCTGCAACCCAGTACTGGGAAAGGAATTGGAGTTTGAATACGTAGAAATGTTTTAACTGTATATTGTATTCAATTAACATTGATTAGAATTGTTTTTAAGTTATTTGCCGTTTTATTATATTTTATAACGTTCACTTGCATTATTATTATTATTAATAATAATAATAATAATAATAATTGTTAATAATTATTATTAATATTATTAATTATGTTGTTGGTATTATTGTTATTTTTATAATGAAGCTTTGACTCACTGGTTGTAAGAGATTCAGTTTTATTGTGCTGAGTGAGAACTTTTATTCTTACTATTTAAAGGTTAAGAGAATAAAACAGAGCTATTTGCAACATACCCAAAGAGTTTTCATCTAGGCTCTGGTGTTTACTGTCACATCATTGTAGGGCACGAAAGCCACACTCTCCTTTTCCCACTGCAGGCCATCGGCAAGCCTCTTATATAGTTCAACAGTACATTTGTTTTAACAATCTATTTGATGGCTATTCAGAAACCCCCTGTTCAGCACATTTATAACCTTTATGCAAGATGTATCGTGTGTCAACATTACTGCCAAACAGGTGGCTTAGTTTTCAATCTGAAGCGCTGAGCAGGAGGACATAACGCCACCGTATGATCCTCAGGAAATCTAAACTAAGCTTTAAAGAGTTTTACCCGATACAGTATAAAGCTTGCACACCTCCTTCAACAGATTTCACTGCACCTTCTGTGAGGGTGTGTGGAAGTTGAATTTACTGTAATTTTACCATTTCAGTTCATTCAGGCATTTCTTAACAGCGTTTTACTAGTGTTTAGGTCTGATTCATATTTGTGTTCTGGTTTGAATCAGTCATTTAATTATAATTGAATGTCTTTTTTTCATCAGATTGTTGTTAAAATATTTGAATCATTGTTTTGTTTTGTCTGGTTTTACTTTGACTCGTTTTGTCTTGTTTAGTTTTGTCCCATTTTGTCTCGTTTTTCCATAATTTTGTCTCATTTTTGTCTTATTTTGTTTCGTTTTGCCTCGTTCAGTTTAATTTTATCTCGTTTTGTTTAATTTTTTTTCTCTCATTTTATTTTGTTTTGCCTCATTTTGTTTAATTGTCTCGTTTTGTCTCATTTTGTTTCGTTTTGCCTTGTTGTTTTTATTTTGTCTCATTTTGTTTTGTTTAATTTTTTCTCTCATTTTGTCTCATTTTGCTTTGTTTTGCCTCATTTTGTTTAATTGACTCGTTTTGTCTCATTTTGTTTCGTTTTGTCTTGTTGTTTTTATTTTGCCTCATTTTGATTTGTTTAATTTTTTCTCTCATTTTGTCTCATTTTGCTTTGTTTTGCCCTTATTTTGTTTAATTGTCTCGTTTTGTCTCATTTTGTTTCGTTTTGCCTTGTTGTTTCGTTTTGTCTCATTTTGTTGTCTCATTTTGTTTAGTTTGGCCTCGTTTTGTTTAATTTTGTCTCATTTTGTCTCATTTTGTTTTTTCTCACTTTGTTTAGTTTTACCTTGTTTTGTTTAATTGTCTCATTTTGTTTTGTTTTGCCTCCCTGTTTTGTTTGATTTTGTCTCATTTTGTTAAATTTTTTTCTCTCATTTTGTCTTATTTCGTTTTTCTTTTGCCTCATTTTGTTTAATTGTCTTGTTTTGTCCCATTTTGTTTCATCTCACTTTGTTTTGTCTCGTCTCGTTTTGCTTTTTTTGTCTTGTTTTTTTGTTTTGTAGGCATTGTTTAAATAACTGACTCATTTAAAAGTGAACCTTTCAGGCTTTGTGTAGGTATGCGTTTCATGAATTAAACTAATTAAAATTAAATTTCCCCCATGCATTTGCCTGTCATGTTAAAAGAAGACGCAAAAAGAGAAAGCATGCCCGTCTGTTTTACTAATTTTACAAAAACATTGTTTTGTTGTAATTATGAATATATAACAATAAAAATAGACCCTTTACAGTTTTTTAAAATTGCCTTTGTCTCATGAATACGATCAAAACAACAAGTATCCAAGTTTGCCGACCCCAGGGGTTTGAACATCAGGGTTATTACACCAAATATTCTTGTGACATTACATCACTGCAGTCTACATTTCTAATTGTCTATTTGTCTAATGAATGTCTAAAAACATGGCATCTTTCCTATTTTATACATTAAAATCTCATTTCATGTTCTAAATAACAACGTTGTTTATTAAAATTGAGAAAAAATTAAGAAAAAATTTATTATTTTGACTCAAACACAAGTCGTAAATCAAGAGAAACCGAGAATTTCCACATGGTCTGTTTTTAATGATATTTTTCAGAGCTGTTTTTTAAAATTGCATTTGTAAACAGAGTTTTGTAAAATAATTCAAATTTGTATTTTGCAGAAACTGCAAGAAATTCTGCCTTTTTGCTCCTATTTTAATACAAAGTAGAATAAATAGAGCCATTTAGTGGTTTGCCACATAGTGCTTGTCACATATTTAGGAGTTTTAGGATTTCTTTTTTTTTTTTTCATTTAATTAAAATATTTTCAGATACCTCTCATTCCTCCAAAAATTGTGCACGTCCCTTTTAAAATGTTATGTTTGTCTGGAAATAAAAGACAACGAGAAAGGAAAGAAGTGTATTTCCTCAGATTTATGAGACTTTAACATATGTGTGTATGTCTCAGGCTGGTCCTTTTATTGGCTTTCACACCACCTTGTGATAATCGCTAACCCCTACATTTTTTTTTTTTTTTCATTGGAGTGCAGACATTCCTTATGGAATTGAAAGAGCATCTTCCTACAGATGTTCCACTGAAAGTCCTTCTGGAAAATCTGTTGCCGAAAGTGTTACAGAGCAGATGTTTAGGGTGTAACTGCTATTGTCTGATCGCTTTTGACCAAAGCCGCCTTTGCTTTTTTTAAAGAGTCTTCTGCATTTTACAGTAAAGTCTGAAATGGACATTGTGAACACAGGAAGCAGAGGAAGGAATGACATCAGTGTTCCCTTTTCATTTTTGCATTATTTTTCTTTTTTTTCTCTCTTCTTTTCCACTTTGTCTTTTTTGTTAGCTTAGATGTGCTTAAAGGTATTTTTAAACATTAAAATCTAAAGTGTTGACAGGCCATATAATTTGTCATTATAAATAGATGTTTTGGAACATTTTTGGCATATTTATGACATGTTTTATTTAGTTGCTTACATGCTTTATTGTAATCATTGCATGTAACTGTACATTGCTAATAGGGTTTACTAAATTATTAGACTAGGGATAACGTTCTCAAACAACCGGCTAGATGTTCATTATGCCACTTATTATATGGCTACTTGCCACAAAAGTTATCAATTAGACACAAACTTTGATATTAACATGTTGTGATTGACCAATCGGAATCAGGTATTCCAGAGAGCCATGTGATAAATGTTTCAGAGAGTTGTTAGCATCTTTTAGCATGTAGCATGTTTGTGGCTTGTTTTAGAAAGCTGCTAATCTAAAATAAACTTATATTTTTACTGAAACAGTGTCTTGCTAGCACTGATACTAGCTTAATCTAATTAGCCTAATTATCACCTAATTACAGTGTTATTCACATAGTAAAACAATTGGGCTAATAGTAAATCCTGCAAAAACAGTTGTCCCTGGAGGAATGGAATGATATAATAAAATGTGCTAGTCATTCCTCTTTTTTTTCCCCATGCTAATTTAGCGTGAGCTCTCAGAAACAGTCAATGTGCTGAGTGTGCTTTTTTCTTCTTTTTTTTGTCAATAAAGGCTAAATGGAAATGGCGCTTTCATTGATTTACCATTAGTGGACAATTGATTCATTCATGCCTGTGAAAAAGTTCAAATGGGTGCTGATGTGTGCATATTATTGTGTGGAAATGGTTCAGAAATGGGTTTATGAAAGGTACAATAAACTGATTGATGCTCAAATGTATAATATAATTCCTTTTCTTTTTGGAAATGACAAAAAGCAGATAAAAATTCACCAGCAGTTTGCTTTTTTGCTTTGAC
The DNA here is from genome assembly GCF_052040795.2 of Danio rerio. Lineage (NCBI taxonomy): Eukaryota > Metazoa > Chordata > Actinopteri > Cypriniformes > Danionidae > Danio > Danio rerio. The sequence goes on from NC_141038.1 coordinate 13,151,073, forward strand.
ATGGTTGCAAACTAGATAATTTGGCTATTGTGGTGTCTAGATCAACAAAGTCCAGCCATGACCATGTTGATTTCATGGTGGCCCGTGAGGGTTTGTTCTGACTGCAAAGCCCCCCGACCCTTTTAATGTGCATCTGCTTCACTGTTTGTTGAAGCCCATCAACTGAAAGCCTGTCGTCTTATTCTGTCTGACCCTAATTCAATAATACACCAGCTGACATTTTTACTAACTTGCCAGACTGACATATTGAAATGCATTCACTTGGTTTACCGTGTTGTCGATTTTCTGTTGTTTAACAAGCAGCGGTTCAAAGTGTCAAATCTTTTAGTTTATATCACAAAAGAGCACTTTGCGAAATTCTTAGTGTCTGACATTTCTTTGTGTAAAGTGGTAAAAAGAAAAATGAAATGCCAACAGTTTGTTTTTATTTCCCATATGAATAAATTTATGACGCTGGTCCTTAGAAGATAACCTTGCGCAGACTCTTTACACCTCCATAATCTGCCTGCCATGTATACCATATTTATTTATGTGAATAGATCTCTAGAAATCTTAGTGTTTTTTATTAGACAAACTGTAGGACGGATTGATTGCACCAACATAAGTACTGTAGTAGCCAAAATTAAAACTTTAAAAAGGCTCCAGGTTGAGACATTTGCCAAGTACGAGATCCTACCTATTCTCTCTTAATCAATACATTTGAATTAATAAATAATTTACGCAAAATGAGAAGGATGTTCACGTAGTGAATTTTTGCAAATTAATTTCCAGAGGATCATGTGCTATGATTGATCACGGCTGGTCTCTCATCTGTAATCAGCAATAATCCAATTAGATTGATCCAAGCCTAAATAGACAGATTGCACCCTACTGCCATATCTTCGTTTTGGAAGAATCCCACCTTCCACCCCATCTCCTCCTTTTACCAGGGAGACCTCTCGAGACCTATTAAATTATCTCCAAGCTCATGGTTCTCTCCCAGGACAGCATACCAAAACTACTACTAGTGTGAAGCAATATCTAATTGTGAACCCTCGAAGTACTTTAGGGTTAAAGCAGCTGATATTAGAACATTCATTCATTCATTCATTTATTTATTCATTCATTTTCCTTGGGCTTAGTCTCTATTTCAAAGCAGAATGAACAGTCAACTATTCCAGCATATGTTTTACGCAGCGAATGCCCTTCCAGCTGCAATCCAGTATTGGGAAACATTACTCATTCACGCACACACTTATACACTATGGCGAATTTAGTTTATTTAATTCAACCTATTGCGCATGTCTTTGGACTATGGGGAAAGCTGGAGCACCTGGTGTAAACCCACGCAAACACTGGGAGAACACACAGACTCTACACAGAAATCCCTCAGCCGGGACTCGAACCAGCGACCTTCTTTCTGTGTGGAGACAGTGCTGCCCCGGTATTAAAACAATGCATATCTAAACATGCTATTGTGGACGTTCAATGAATGAATAAAAAAAATCAGTTAATGGAAAAGAATGACTGATCAGAATAATGCGTGTGAAAAAAATGAAATGAATAAAAGGTTGACCAAAGGGAAGTTTGACAGAAAGAATGAATAAAGGAACAAAAAAGGACTACTGAAAAAAAAAACTGAAAGAGGGTAAAGTATGAAAGACTAAAAGACATGTACTTTGTGAGATTCTCAGCATGGAAGGTGTTGCCTCAACAGTTCGGTCCTTTATTCTGACAAATTAATTCATTTCCCTCTTCGTTTTCTTTTATACCCTATACAGCTTTTCCTAATGAAACTTCACAAAGGAACAAGGCTGTTGTCCCAGAGAGCTCTTCTCGCATAAGCACCACATAAGGGGAAGGTATTCTGTTATTGACCTGCAGGCATTCTCATGGGAAGAAACCATAGACAAAAGCCCAGGCAGGAGAGCAGAGTGGACAGACCGGACAGACTCTCTGTAGGCACACTCAAAATATGACTGTGGCCCTTTCAGACACTGAATCCGGGTGATGACACATACTTGGCAAAACTGAAAAACACATCTCCCTACTGCCTGCCCCTTCTTTCCCTCCCTCTTTTCTCTTGTTGGCACAAATAGAAAACCATTGTGCATTGTCTCAGAATATCTGGAACCATTTTTTAATGTTAAAAAAGTAGCTTTAAGTTGTAATGCATAGGCCCTCGATTCCTTGACAGAATAGAAATACTTTGTACACAAAGCTAACTATATTTCGAGACTAAATATCCATACAATTTGTATATATAAGTAAAAATTATTATGGTTGCACCATAGTAGATCACTTGTATCTTTTGATTCCAGAGTCCAGACACTTTGCATAGTTTGTATTGCCTTTGGCTCAAATTATAAGCCTTTGTTTTGGATGTAGCAAAGCTGTACTTGTCCGAAAACATTGAGGTCGCAGCCTGCGATCGACACCGCAGTATTTAAGTTCCTCTCATAGCCGCAAAGCTAAATCTTGCTCCCAGTCTGAGGGAGCGTGGCTCTAGATTACACAGGACTTATTTTTGATTTCACTTCTCATTAGAGCTGCGGTCAGCCAAAATGTAACAATGTGCCAGTCATGGCAGGAATAGAGCGATAAGCAAACATGCTTTGACAGATGTGGTCACAGTATCCCGGCACACTGATTGGACTCTAGATGAAGCAAAGTGGCCAGTTTTGGGATCGCGTGATACTGCTGGTCCCTCGAGAGTTGTCAAAGAGCAAGCATGTGCTCCTGCATGTGAAAAAGCTTCTGGTGGCCTCTTAATTTCAATCCCTGTCTACATCTTCTACAGGCGAGAGGTATCAGCCCATGCCAGAGTTTAGATTTCAAGTTATTTGTCTCACTAACACCAATTAGAATCATTCTAGGGAGTCAGACATCCTCGGGGTGCTGTCAAGCCGAATCAGGCAGTGGCTCAAGAATTCATGTACTCGTCATGCAATTTGAGAGTCTTTGCTTTTCTTGATCTTCAGTTACAATCCACCACTAGACTCCCAAGTGTTCCTTACTGATTCACACTTTATGCGAAAGCTGATCTCAGAAGCGGGCCTGGCATAGATGCTGTTGTCTTGTCTGAGCTGCTGGGTGTCGAGTCTCCAGGCTATGGTGTTTGTTTTCTCTGGCTCACCAAAGTATCCAGTAAATTGGCTAGTTCTTCCAACTGATTCGAAGGTGTAATTGAGCCACAATAGCTCTCGTGCTATCCCTTTGTTCGGAAGGTTGACGATCTGATCTGACGAATGGTTTGGAGAGAATAAAGAAGGCATACCTACGGGAGAATGTCTGCCAAGTAAGTGAAAGATTTGAAGTCAAGGCAGGGATCTGAAAAGCATCTGATGACGGAGAGCTTTATTTCATTGACAAGTGTAGCTCTGGAAGCATCTGTTATTCTTATGGAATCTCACTAAGCATGTCCAACGCAACTTGTTGAAAATTTCCCCCAAGACTATACCAAGAAGTTGAAGCACGTCCTGAACTAGTTCTTTTTGGCAGTTTGGTCTGTTGAAACATCTCCTTGCTTTTCCCAGTTCCATCTGTTCTCACGGACAACGGGTAGACAGGCGTTTGCTGCTGGCAACTGTGCAAGTGTGCTTGCAAGTATGGTAGCAAATGATCAAAGACGTTTGGCTTGCTCTGCAGCCAGAGATCCATTGCTCTTTTTGCATCACATATTTCACTTGTAAGCATGTTTCCATTAAACACTTTGTCTTTATTCCGTGTTAATTACAAGTTCTTGGCACCATTTTTTGTGAAGACAGATTATCCAGTCGCTCTAATGGGGTGTTATCGTAGTTGTCACATATTTTCTGTTGCATGTTTTAATTACAGCTTATGTCAATGCTTGCACTCTCTAAGGAGGCTAATTACACTCTGGTTCATGTGTGCATGCATACATTCACGATCACAGGGGGTAGAGGGTGTTTGTTTCACAGCAAGATACCACCGCCTAGGGTTTGAATGACATGGATTTTGGCATGGATGACTGCATATGGCATAACGTAACTGCCTAGTTGCTTTGTTTACACGTGTTTGTGTTGTTTGTTTGCCTTAAGGGCTCTCTCAATCTTGTTGGGCGGTGCAATGCAGTCAGACAGCATGGGCACAGTGTGCATCTATGGCCTCCAGAGCATATTCAGCCTTGCCTCCTCCTGTTCCCTGCACAGCTTTATGCTTTTACGAAACCTTCTTCAGACACATTTAGAGTCTTTCTTCCAGGAAACCACACATTTTTACTTTTCTTCCACCCTCTTGCATTTCATTCCACCTTAGCTTTTTTCCTTTGTCTGTTGGTCTCTTTGGGATAGCCAATAAACTATTTCTGTCACAGTCGGATTGGTTTGATTGACAGGAATCGGTACAATTTTATTCTTGCTTAAGGCTAAACAGAGGTCCCTGTCCCTCTGTTGATCATTTGTTTATGTTTGGGCAAGGGTGTGGTACTTGAAATTAGTTTTTAAACTGAGGAAAATTGTGATTAGTGATCCCTCCTCTTCTTTCCTCCTGTCTTACTGTGTCCCAGTCAACCCTCGCACATATTACTTTGCAAAGTAACATTTATGTTTGGAATGTCAAATTGTTTAACTGCATGCTATTCCTAAACTGAATAGTATGGGACTGCTTTATTTAGTAGAAGGGTATATTTAGAAATTAAATAGGTAGTGTTGCAATTTCAAAGCATTATACTTCCGGTCAGAGGTGTCCATTCCTGCTCCTGGTAAAGCTGTGTACTACAATTTGTGCATGTAAAACTCTTCCCTTGGGGTATTCTAATGAGTCACATTCAGTTGTGTTTGGTTATAGTATTTTAAATGGTGATCAGAAGGTTAATTTCAGATCTGTTTCAGGTTCTTTATGATTAATAAATAAATTAAGCAATACATTTGTATACAAAAAACTATGAGGGCAGTAAGCGAAAAGATCTTGTCATGATCTCATAGATCCTAATGTCCTTTTATTTTGGATAGTTCTGTTGATGTTCTGCTAAATCTGGCACACTAGAAGATCAATTTCCTACATACTGAAGCATTCAGTTTTTACATTTACAAAGTTTTTCATGTAAATAGTGAATCACATCTCCCTTTCAGCGTGAGTTGTAGATGAAACTCTGATTGGTTTAAAGCTGGGGTGCCCAAACTCTGGCCTGGAGGGTTTAGTTCCAGTTTGGTTCCAACACCAATTAAACACACCTGAATCAGGTAATCAAGCTCTTCCTAGGTATACTAGAAACTTTCAGGCAGGTGTACTAAAAGAAATTGGAGCTAAACTATGCAGGACACCGGCCCTCCAGGAGTTTGACACCCCTGGTTTAAAGCATGCTACACCCAAAACACCCCCATAACTCTTTAAGAGAATGAGAAAAAAACCCTTTTAGACCATTTGTCAACCATTTTTCCCATGCTTAAAATAGCAAAAGTGGATTCAGATACTTCATAAGTGCACCTGCACCTTGCTCTTCAGACCTTAGAACATTAAGTTTGAGACTGATAATGTTTATAATTAGCTTTTTGAATTCTGTAAATGTCATTATGATTTTTAAAAATATATATATTTTTCTCCACGCAGCCGAGCAATCAAGACCAACCAGGACCTTTTCCCTGAAACACCCTGGATCAACATCTTCTATGATGACTTCTGGGGAACACTTCTCACCCACAGCGGAAGTCACAAGTCCTATCGCCCGCTCTGCACGCTCTCCTTTCGGCTTAACTACGCACTCGGTGGCTTAGATCCCTGGGGTTACCATCTGGTCAATGTGGTTCTACACTGCACTGCGACTGGCCTGTTCTCTAGCCTCTCAAGCCTGCTGTTGGGGTCGGGTTGCTGGAGCCTGCTGGCTGGGCTTCTCTTTGCCGCTCACCCCATCCACACCGAGGCTGTTGCGGGCATTGTGGGTCGGGCAGACGTGGGAGCTGCTCTCTTCTATCTCCTGGCCCTGCGCTGCTACATATGCCACTGTACCTTGAGGACAAGCAGTGCCCACGGATGGAGCTGGATGTGGTTTTTGGGTACCTTGGGATGTGCTTCATGTAGCATGCTGTGGAAGGAACAAGGCGTGACGGTGTTGGCTGTGGCTGCCATCTATGATGTGTTTGTCTTCCACAAGCTGAAGCTGCAACAGGTTCCTGCTCTCTTCCAGAAGGTACAGTACAACCTTTATTCTGCTCTGCTTTGTATAGATGTATCAGGTTTGTGGATGGATATAGAATACCGCATGTATGCTTGTGGATAATTTGTATAAAAGTTCATGTCTGATGTTTGCTTTCTATCAAGTTAAGATTTGGAAAACATTTTGGCATGTATGTTCAACTGAGTGAACCGTAACAAACTGCCATTTTATCTTCCTAATGCAGTAGAAAAATGCTCGAACCAAGGGAAATCAAAAGAAAATTGGTGTTTGTTTGGGGTATTTACATACATGCATCTGGCCGGAGATGTTTATGTTTTCTCTTGGCAGCACACAGCGGCCTGTAATTACATGAAAATGTTTCTGCACCACATCAAGTTTCTGTAACCTTATTGCAGTTATTCTCACTGCCCTGATTTTGAGTTTGCTAAACACGAACTCTTTAAATCTCAATGACCCGTTTTGCTTTCTTAAACTGCCATTCTTCCGAACCGGTCACGGGTGAAGTCAGTCCCCTGTAAACTCCTGTATTTAATGAACCTATTATAATTGGAAAATTTTCCAGTGCGGCCGGAGAGGCCTGGCTGACGTTCTGAAGTACTTTTATTAATGGTCAGGGTGCAATCGTAAGCGAATGCTCCTTTAATGATGCCTAATGATGTGGATGTATTGTGTTTACATGAGAATGGTAATTAGATCAGTGTTCACTCATAAACAGTGGAAGTCAGTGCGTGTGCGCAGTGAAGTATGGTGGACAAAGCAGGACAGGGAAATCAATGAAATTAGAAGGATTGCAAACAGCAGTGGCATGCTCCTTAGAGCAAATCTCTGTTCTTCAAGCACTTGACTATCAGTTCGACTTTTGCTCAACCCAGGCTTGTCAGAAGGATTTACCATCAGCTGTCAAAATGCAGTAACATTCGTAATCTTCATCCAGTCAGCGCAAACTATATTGACGTGTGCACAAATGTGACCGCAGATTAGAGACCCATTGACCTCTCATGCCAGAGGGGAAAGATTTTTTTCACCCCCTAAAAAAAATGTTTGTTTTTGGTAATCAGAAATGAACTAGAGGGATAACTCCCTAGATATTTATGAAATAGGGGGTCAGATATGGGTGGTTATATGTAGTAGGGTTGGCACAATACTGGAATTCGATACCAATCGTTACTGAAATAAAAAAATAATAATTTCTTGCGAACATTTGAGTGCTGTGGAGCACGTTCTTAAACAGCACTGAATTCCCATTGTGTTCATGTGCTCAACAAAAATGACTGATAGCCTGTGAAGATCATCGGTTTACCAAACTCACCGCTGTTTACTCAGTGTAACCACAGATACAGAAACACTGGAGCGTTTCAAAGTCAAATTGATCTGCTAGTTTGCCTATAAGACGACATACGAGCGATGCGCTGATGTATCGCAGCTTTCACTCCAGTGTGCCTGTATCTGTGGCTATATGCAGTAAACAGCAGTGATTTTGGTGAACCGATGACCTTCACGGCCAAACAGGGTCATTTCTGTTGAGCGTTGAGGTTTTTTAAAAACCTCCTCAACAGCACTTAAATGTTAGCGGAAAATAGACATTTTTAAAATTTCAGTATCGATCTGTACCGAATTCCTGTATCGTGACAACCCTAATATGTAGATGTTTATTTTGAAAAATTTAATTAAATATTTTGATACTGGATATCTATATAGTATATTGGTTATTTAATTGTGCTTTGTCATTTCATATATGTTTTATATTTCAATATAGGACACACGCATCTCTTAATAACGCCTTTAAATGTCTTTTGCAGATCTCAAAATACATTTAATAGACATTGTAGGTATATTTATATATGTTTAATTATATCAGATCTTTAACCTTCACTTTTACCTGACAATTGCTGTAAAAGTCACTAAAGTGAATCTTTAATTTTTTAAATACTTTTACACATCTATATTATTTAATAAAACAAACTGAATTATTTGAAAAATTATAACAAAAAAATACCATGTGATAAAAGTGAGCTTGAACTTTTTTATGTTAATAGATTATGTATCTTTGTCATTGCAAGGCACTTTCACTTATTCTTTATTAACTAATATTATGTATAAAAATAAAAATAAAATATTATACCCAATGCAGTGTTCATTGTTAGTTAATGTTGGTTGATGCATAAAATAACGGGACTTGGTTTACCATTATTTGAATCCGTTTAGCCAATATCAGAGTTCTTTTTATGACCACAACTTTAACTTAATCAGCTAGAATTGTAATATTGTTTATGTTAATCTTATTCAATAGGTAAAAGTTGTTCTGAAAGAGTTTTTGTATTTTATTCAATACATTTGAATGCATTCAAAATAAATAGACAAAATTCTCAGTTTTATGTGTGAAAAGGTGCAAAAATGCTTCTCAATTGTGCAGTTGTGAATGTTTTTGAGTTGTGCTTGCAAGAATAATTTGGAATAGGACTTCACTTCACAGAAATGTTATGTGACATCTCTGAGAGAGGCTGAGCTGGTTTGCCGTCTGCCTTTGGCTTATTCATAGACTGCAGCAGACAGACTCTCTGATGGCACATCACTTCAGCCCCAGGAAAACTGGCCTGTAGGTGACAAAAGAGCATGATCTCTCATATCTGACAGCTCCCTGCACTCGGATTGACCATCTCCCCATCAATCATCAGCTCTCCTATTGGCCTCAAGCTGTCATTTTAACTATATTAAGCCATACAGTAGAAAATGCTGTACTAGAGAGCAGTCGCCTGTCTGCAAAAAACCCTATGTGCTACACAGTGGGGGAAATAAGTATTGAACATGTTTTTCCTAGGATTTCTAAAAAAGCTTTTTGCATGGAATTGAATCCGATTTTGCTCAGGTGTTTTTTTTTTCACAGACTTCAACAGAGTGTAATAATCTGGATCGTCATGTGGGTCTCATCTATCAAATCTTATCTTTAATTTGTATTTTCTATTGGATTCAAGTCAGGTGATTGGCTGGGCCATTCTACAGCTTGGTTTTCTTTCTCTGAAAGCATTTGAGAGTTTCCTTGGTTGAGTTTTGGATCATTTTCAAGGTGAAATGGCCACCCTGGTTTCATCATCCTGGTAAAATGTAAATGATGGACTGAAGCAGCTGTTATTAATTTACAAAGACAAAGAGCAGAGGGTTGCTGAATAACCTCTTATAAATTTCAGCTGCTGTCTGGGCTTTCACTGCCTCTCTATACCTCCCTTTAATCATGTGTTCAATACTTTTTCCTTGTGCAATTTCATTTTATTACACATAACTAAATTTATTTTTAAAAAGTAATAATTTCAAATTACTACAGAAAAATTGTAATCTGATTACACTACTAATTGCTTAATGTAAAAAAGTAATCAGGTTACCAATTACTTTACTTTGAAGTTACTTTTAAAACAAATTTAATATACATATTAAAATACGAATTAAACTGCAGCTCTTTCATTAATTTAAAATTGATTGAAAAACATTACAATGAATGGATCACAGCAGCCTAACATATTCAAAAGACTTAAAGAGTTCGCCCAAAATTTTAAATTCTCTCATCATTCACTTGTTCCAAAGCTGTTTGTCTTTTTGTTTTTAACACGAAAGACATGAAGAAAACTGAATACCTGTAACCATTGACATCCATAGAAGGTCCACCATGTATTTGGGCGCCTGTATCCTCCTTGGTGATGAGTATTGTTGTAATGCTTTCTATTCAAGTGCTTGAAGTTGCTGGTTGAGTTAAAAGCCATTGAAAGTTCTTTAAAGACTGGACATAGACTTCATTTCACAGCAATATTTTAGTTTTTACTAACCCTTTCAGCTTGCATCTTCAGCAATTTAAAAGTACATTCTTATTAACTGATTTTGCATGATTTAAAAGAAGCTGTTTTCTTCTAAAAACTATATTTGTAATGTAAGTAACGCAATTACACTGACTTTGGTTACTGTAATCAAATGCCACAAATTTAAAATGTAATTCGTTACCTTACTGCGTTTTCCAAAAATGTCATTAGACTACAGTAACTCATTACTTTAGAACATGTTACACCCAACTCTTTACATAACTTAATTTGTAAACTAATTAGTTTTGTTTTCTTTGCATATATAGATTTATATGGTTGTTACCAACATCCGGTAAACATTTCAATCCAACAGCACCTTTAGAAATAAGTTTTCTGAGAAAAATGATGATGTGTTCAATTCTTATTTCCCTCCACTGTATCCTTTCCACATCAGGGCTCGGCTGTGTTTTCACATCTCTGTCAACCAGTTCAATAGCATTAGCACATTGTCAAACGCAAATAATTCCAGATTTTCGTCTTTGTGGAAAAAAAAAAAAAGCGGTGTCACTCTGACTTATGATGGCTTAGCGTAAAGTCAAGCCAAAGGGGAAGCCAGAATTGCTATGTAAACACATAAGCATCAAGGCATCTACGATCCGCAAGCCCAAGGACAAATACTTCTCATCTGCCCGCCTGTAATACGGCGATAATTCCAGAGATGAAAGCTGGACGGGTTTTAGCAAGGAGACAAACTGTTTCCTACATCCAAGACTCATTCGCCATAATGAGACGATAAACTAAACGGAGGGGAACAAACTCCAAAACACCGGCGTTAGATGTTGGAGCGCATTCGTCAACTGTGGCACAATAAACACGTCTATAATTCTCTCTGCGTGGGTTTTTTGGTGCGATGCGTCTGTGAGCTTGGTTAATGTATGAGGAGCAGAGACATATTAATGGCCGGTCTGTATTAAAAGCGCAGGCGTTGTATGAGAATAGCAGTGCGACCGTAAATTGGGCCCTTATCTGATTGCGGTATGCGGTTTATGACATCATCCCATAGCTTTATATATCGATGTTAAATCAGAATGTCTGCTATAAGTAAAAGCTCCCTGGGCAGCTGGTCTGGACTCGGGATGATCACTTATGGAGATGGATGGTGCATTGGATTCAATTATCTCAGGTTTAAGAGGGTCTGGTCGTTTTGAGGCCGCTATGCTGCATTTAAGTGTTTTTTAGAATCTCCCTGGACTGTTCAGAATACTCAATTTATGTCCAATTTTCTTCAGCTTGAATTGGTAGTTGCGTGATATGTGTTGAACCGCAGTGTTTTAAAGGTTTTATTATGCATTAGTTTTAATGAATGGTGCATTTAATTTGATACAAGTGAAAGTGAGGTTTGGTGAATTTAAAAGTATAGTTGTCTAAAAAATGTATATTCTGTTGCTATTTATTTAATTAGTCGTTATTTTGTGCCAGTAGCTGGTCCTCATTGGGTTCTGTGGAATGACAAAGAAGTACATTGCACGTCAGTGGGATACAAAACTTGTTTGGTTTCCTACATACAGTATTTTCAACATGCCTATTTTGTGATGAGCAGTTTATTTCATTGAGTAAATCATGACACTATTTTATGTACAACTTTAAGAATATTTTGACTTGATCAAAATGTTATTTACTTGTGTTAATATACACTCAAAAAAGATTCCTGCTGCTTGCTCAAACTACCTGTTTAAAATGAGCTGAAACAACGCAATTCTTGTCATTTCTTTGGCCAATTTATTTGTTTTATGTTTAGTCCACTTAAATTTGTAAACCGTTGAGTTAATTTAAGCGTTTTGTGTTGGGACAGCATGAAGGAATTGTGTTGTTCTAACTGCCAGGGGTAGGGGATTTGTAGTTTCCTGCATGCTTTGAGTGGGATTGAATTAGGAGAGGGAAATGTAATAAAAGGTAATTTTAGGTGTTTAATTTTAGCGACCCAGCGACCTTCTTGCTGTGAGGCGAAAGCACTACCTACTGCGCCACTGCCTCGCCTGCCCTCAATTAAACTTCATCCAATCATCATAGAGTTCATCCAAGTTATTTTGTTATTTTTTTTTAACAATGTTTTTTTTTTAATAATTTTTTGTTATTTGTTTTGGGTCTAGTTTTTTTTAATGTCTTTAATAAATATTTGATGATCACAATGTAATCCAAAGGTTAAACTTCATTAAATTAGCATTCATTTATTTAATATTTTCAGTATTTACCTTTTGACAATTTGTTTATTCTTTAGTGACCAATGAAGAAAATGAGAAAACATTAATAACCACTGGTGCTGGGTGACAATACAAAAACACAACAGATGGATAAGTGAAACAAAATTATCAATTTATTAAACAGAGAATTTCAAACAATGAATATAGGAATTTAAGAATGTCATTTTAAATTAACTAATTAAACAAAAAACAGGACTGTTGTTAAAACAAAGGAATAAATATAACAAAACAATCTTACTAAACTCCAACCCACTAAACTAACCAAAGAACAATGCTGAAACAAAACCGTAATCTTCAGTGCATACGATGCTTAACTATACTTAATAACAATTCCAAAACATACAAATGTGGCAACTCCTTCATAAACTAATTATCACAAAAAAAAACTATGTTGCTCAAAATTACTAGTTCTCGTAAAGTACACACTGTTAGCCATTAGCAAAACAAGAGCTGATCTGATAATCCAATTCTCATGAAGATTGTTCGACTGACCTATAATAACTAGTAAATTGAGCTGCACAAACTTATCTAATAAATAAAGCACTTAAACGAGAAACAAACTAAACAACAACAGCAACAAAAATAATACGAACACAAATAAACAGGCTGGCCAACACAAGTAAGGAGTTTGTTGGCGAGCCAAGTGCTCCTGCTGAACAGCGCAAGTGAACACCTTTTTAACGTGGAAGATCAGCTCCTGATTGGTGCACCGAGTGTGTCATATTGGTAATTGACAGCCTTCTCAACCAATGGTTGCACACCTAGGACAGGACAGAGAACACAACAGAAGAGAGAAGAGAACGATTAGATTAGTCAGCATTTTGTAAAATCTGGAGCTAATCTAGCAAAATAACTTACAATAATGGTCCAAGAATAAGTGCACCCAAATGTATGTGTTAGAGACAACAAATATTAAATATAATTAAAACGAGGAAATAAATATTTATATATATATATATAAAAAAAAATTATATAAAAAAACTACATAATTTAAATATATATATATATATATATATATATATATATATATATATATATATATATATATATATATATATATATATATATAATTTAGTTAAAATTATGTAGTTTTTTTTTTTTTTTTTTTACAATTTTTTAAAATGTTTTTAACTATTTGATATTTCACTTAAATTTGTATTATATTTCTATTTCTAAATATGTTTGGTGACTAAAATATTAAATAAATAATAAATAAATTTGTTTAATAAATCTGTTTTGTTTAAATGCACAAAAGCATATTACTCATATTCACTAAGAAATGGATAAAATATTCATTTTCAAAATAGGGTAATGCCGAGCACTGTGCACTCTACATATACATAGTCATGCCCAAAATTATTCCTACCCCTGGGGTATGAATAATTTCAGGCTTGACTGTACATATATCCCTAATACATGCAAATCTACAACTTTTAAAATTCACCTTGTGCTCATGAAAAATAATATTTGAGAAATGCTCTGTTTAAATTGCTTCTTTTTCATCTGCAATTTGACAAATGATCAGAAAAATAGCCTCCCAGCATTAGCCACCCAGTGTCAGAAAGTCTTTTTCCATATCATTGTAATGCCTCACATGCTGGCGCTCTTTTGCCTGAATCAGGGTAAAATGGTTTGGCTGCACATTCCTCACACCTCTGCCGTCACACTGCCGTAATGATAGCCAGACAGACATATCTGCTGTGAATGCATAATGAGCCTTTTCTCTCTTTGCATTAGAGCCGTGATTCCATTACCCCTGCAAACAGTTTTGGTGGCTGTATTAAAGCGTTATTGTCAGGAGATCTCCTTTGCATGTAAGGGAAGAACATGTGCGTCTTAGAGGAAATCAAGCAATGTTGTAGGCTCATGGGAAATACGTGCTTCAATCTTTTTTTTTGTGAAACTGCAAACAACGTACTGCAACATACCTGTTTATTTGACTGTATTTTCTAGGTAAAATGAATGCTACAGGGCAGTATGATGGCACCAATTTTTGTTCCTTTTCACATAAATGGTGTTTATTAGGATGTTTTATCGAAGAATAAAGGATTAGATTTCACCACTAAACAAATACCACAAAACAGCTTGCCAATGTCTGTGATTTGTAATTGAATATGTTTTCGTCAGCTTATCTGTCTCCATATTGTATATGCTAAACTTTTCTTCTGTAGCTCACTTTGTACTGCGTTGCACCTGCAATGTAAAACTAAGTGGTCAAAGGGGAATGTATATGGGAACAAATTCCCGCCTAAAGTATCATGGTCGCAAATCGAAAAAAGTAAAATTAAAAAATTGACATTGTGTAAAACTATAACACACAAAAACGAAAAATAAATGCAGAATACAAAACAACGAGGTTGCATACAGAAGGTAACTTATGTGAATCAAAAAAGAAAATGCATTTAGGCAAAATCAGTTTGTCTAAAATCAATTTTTCTTTTTTATTTTGAGAACCTTTGATTATAATAATAATAATAATAACAATAATAATAATAATATTAATAATAATAATTCCTTGCATTATATTGTGCTTTTTGGACACTCAAAGCGCTTTACACATCAGGGGAAATCTCCTCATCTACCACCAGTGTGCAGCATTCACCTGGAAGACGCGACGGCAGCCATCTTGGGCCAGACCGCACATCACACACCAGGTCATAATACTTGTAAGTGTATGTATTTATATATATATATATACATATATATATATATATATATATATATATATATATATATATATATATATATATATATATATATATATATATATATATATATATATATATATATATATATATATACATATACATATACATACATACACATATATGTATTATGAGCTGGTGTGTGGTATATATAAATGTGTATGTGTATGTATGTATGTATATGTATATATACAGTATATATATACATACATACATACACGTACAAGTATTATGACCTGGTGTGTGGTGTGCGGTCTGGCCCAAGATGGCTGCCGTCGCGTCATCCAGGTGAATGCTGCACACTGGTGGTAGATGAGGAGATTTCCCCCGATGTGTAAAGCACTTTGAGTGTCCAAATAGCACAATATAATGTAAGGAATTATTATTAATATTATTATTATTATTATTGTTGTTATTATTATATCAAAGGTTTTCAAAATAAAATGGAAAAAATAAAATATGTATATATATATATTTTTAACGATTAAAAAAGGAGCAACTTTACAGTTTTTAGTATGTAGTCTTTATGAAATCTACCATTAACCAGTTTTTGATTGAAATGTATCCTTTTATTCCATTTTGCTGTTTCAGTGTATCATTATCTGTAATCAGTCTTTCTTTGTGGTACTGCATAATACAATATATTCAGTCTTAAGAATGTTATATAATAATATATTTTGCAGTGTTACATTGTGAATCTGTCTGCACTGGCTGATCATGATGTCTAAAACGCAGTCTAAGTTTAACACATGCAATGTGGTGGGCAAATAGGTGAGCGCATGCGTAAAAACATGAGATGGAGAGAGATTGCTTTAAGTGCATAAGCACATGTTCAGTTAACAGGGAGCTGCAATCGAAGCGTCTTTGGCAGCGTCTCCCTCTAAAGCTCTTGGGGGATTTTTTATTGAGAGTCCTGGTAGAGCCCGAGGATGCTTTTGCTCATTGCTCACCCTTTTGTAAAAACAAAAAAACAGCCTCCTTGCTCACAGCCAACCAACGTGTGCTTGCCGGGATGCTGTTCTTTTTAAATTTGCAGATTGATGCAAACTTAATCTGCAACACTAAGCCTAAAACAAAATAAATATTTAGAGCAGACTAAACATGCATAACCCTGAATGTAGCTTTTTAACATTTAGCAGTCGCGTATAACATTGTTGGCACTGGCAGCTATTGCATTTATGGTGTAATCAGTTTATCTTTATGTGGAAAATGCCGTTTTATTAGCTCATTTTCTGGAACAAGTTAATAGGCTCATTTTCAGTAACAGATACTGAAGTTAGATACAATTAGCACACCGCGTTTGGCATGCGCACCTTTCAGAATGAGATCACAATGTTTATTCATCAGCATTAAGCTGTAAAATGTCTTTCCTGAGGACTTGGCAATGCGAATGTTTTTCCAGAGTACAAACGGCATTGTTGGTAAGCTAATAAAGTCGATGTGTGAGCAGGACTGTGACAGGACGGTGCGCATTCTTGTACAGTACAGAGGAAAGCTGCTTATCAGTTGTTTGTTTTCTTATTTGTGTTTGCAATTCTCTGAACTGTAGATTTAGCATGGGAAATTGTGTTATAAGTCAAATCAGCCGGTTTTAGAGAGTGAGTGTACTGTGAGTAAACTGAAAAAAAGAAATGTTCCATTGTTATGTACTGTAAGACTTCAGGAATAATTATACAATTAACCTAATTGCTAATATACTGTATACTTCCATGTCGAGTGAAGGCACCCCCCCTGCCGCGCAAACCCCCCCACCCTCCCTGCTCTTCACTCACCAGCGGCCTAACACCCACACCCAACACCCCTCCTCGCTGTTCACCTACCGATCTATATAATATTAAAATATGAATTATATATATGATATTATATATATAAAAATAAAACTTGCCAAATAAAAGTACAAAAACGGGGTGCTTCTCCCCACGGGGATAAAAGAAAACATTTATTAATATGGATTTTTTTAGATAGTGTACTATTTAAAGGTACTGATCCAGCTTTAGTACAATTTATGTAAGATAATAGACATGCACAATATTCAACTAATTTTTGTTTGTTTGTTTTTTGTAAAGGAATAATAAGTTATGCAGTCATGGACGTTTTGACAGCTAATATGCCGGAGATTTGACACTTTGCAAAAGTTGCAGACACCTTTACCAATATCAAAATGCTTTTTTTGATGCAAAATTTAGTGAAATTCCTTACAGCGGTTAAGAAACTAAAATAAGCCTAATCTACTACAGTAAAGAAAATCTGGTCCAAAATGTAAAACTAAATAAATTGCTAAATACTGTTGTGAATGTGTAAAGCCTGCAGCTCACAACAAAGCTGGAAAGTTATTGCATATCATGTTTAATAAACTGTTTACTACGAATTTTATATAATTTTGCTCACATGGCTTATTGAATATTAATCAGATGATGTCATTATGCTGCTGTGCAGTCAACCAATCACTGCATTGCTGATCATGATTTCAAAAATAGATAGATCTATCCTTCACAACACACGCAGCGATATCAAATCAGTTCATCCACACATTTTAATCTGATTCAAAACTTGTTTGAAAAACCAAATTAGCCAGAGATCAATTATCAAGATTAAAAGATCCAGGATCTCCCAAATCATCTTAGATCATTTAAGCGAGGTACGACGAACGGACCCCAGGTCTAGAGCATGCTTGGATGTTGGTGCATAAGAGATTTGTTTTTCAAATGCTTCCTGAATCAAGGCCTGACCAGTAGCTACTGATGGGGAGGGTCCTTTTCTGCTGGAGATACTGTTGCCCTAAATAAATCAATAATTAATAAAGTCTGTGACAACACTTAAAAAAATCGTACATATACCTTATAAACGGTATAAACAAAAAAAGTTGAGCAGCTTTAACACGGTGACATTTCTAAACCGTGGTAAACCTTGAAACCAGTTATTGTCCTACGCCTAATGACAAGGTTATGTTAAACTAACTCATTATGAGATGCTACTGTAGGAATAAATTCTGAAAAGTAAATTACATAATAAAATTAATAATAAAAAAGTTAATATTATATATATATATATATATATATATATATATATATATATATATATATATATATATATATATATATATATATATATATTTTTTTTTTTTTTTTTTTTTTTAACTTAACCATACATTAAAAAAATCAACAATAGGTCATTTTGACTTCAACATCTGTTTCACAGTCTAAGCACTACGGTATTGGCTGAGTGAAGTGGTATTAGCGTGTGGGTGGCTGAGAGGGTTGAAGCTCTGGTATGTCAGTACGCCATGTGTTAAGCTGTGCTCCGGGTGTGTGTGGCTGTGTTTAAGGGAACAGGTGTGAATTTCTGACATGGTCCTGTGTGTACACGTGGACACGTATGCACAGATGGCATGTGTGTGCTCTACTGCCTTCTGTCAGTGCATGATGAAGTGATGCTCTATGGGCATCGGCCGCCCAGGAGCTCCTGTCCACCAGAAGCATCTATATATCAGCCGTCACAAGCCTGTAAAGCGACTTCAAGAACCAAAATGCCTGCATTATTTTGTCTGGTCTCATTGTACTTCAAGTGGGAATGGTAATTATCATGAATTAAAAGAATCTGCTGTGCTTTCAAGGTCGGCGTAAACAGTGACCCTGCTGTGCATTCAGGCGTTTCACCCTTTGCCCTAGTCTTTATTATTATATTTTTTTAAAGGACACAGTGCTATTAGTGGCATTTTGAGAGCTGGAGAGAGACAATGCTTGGGGACCTCTCTCCGTTTATTTTCTGTAACAAACAGATTTGCATAAAAAAGGGTGGAGTCTGAGTTTAGATTGGGCATTGGGCTCTCCAGTGCCACTTTGTGCTTTCTCCACAGTGTTTGGACTAAATTTATTCTTAATATTCAAACTTTCAGTATTCTATCTATCTATCTATCTATCTATCTATCTATCTATCTATCTATCTATCTATCTATCTGTCTGTCTGTCTGTCTGTCTGTCTGTCTGTCTGTCTGTCTGTCTGTCTGTCTGTCTGTCTGTCTGTCTGTCTGTCTGTCTGTATATCTGTCTGTCTGTCTGTATATCTGTCTGTATATCTGTATATCTATCTATCTATCTATCTATCTATCTATCTATCTATCTATCTATCTATCTATCTATCTATCTATCTATCTATCTATCTATCTATCTATCTATCTATCTATCTATCTATCTATCTATCTATCTATCTATCTATCTATAAACTGCTGTAATCTATCTATCTATCTATCTATCTATCTATCTATCTATCTATCTATCTATCTATCTATCTATCTATCTATCTGTCTGTCTGTCTGTCTGTCTGTCTGTCTGTCTGTCTGTCTGTCTGTCTGTCTCTGTCTGTCTGTCTGTCTATCTATCTATCTATCTGTCTATCTGTCTGTCTGTCTGTCTGTGTCTGTCTGTCTGTCTGTCTGTCTATCTATCTATCTATCTATCTATCTATCTATCTATCTATCTATCTATCTATCTGTCTGTCTGTCTGTCTGTCTGTCTGTCTGTCTGTCTGTCTGTCTGTCTCTGTCTGTCTGTCTGTCTATCTATCTATCTATCTATCTATCTATCTATCTATCTATCTATCTGTCTATCTGTCTGTCTGTCTGTCTGTGTCTGTCTGTCTGTCTGTCTATCTATCTATCTATCTATCTATCTATCTATCTATCTATCTATCTATCTATCTATCTATCTATCTATCTGTCTGTCTGTCTGTCTGTCTGTCTGTCTGTCTGTCTGTCTGTCTGTATATCTGTATATCTGTATATCTATCTATCTATCTATCTATCTATCTGTCTATCTATAAACTGCTGTAATCTATCTATCTATCTATCTATCTATCTATCTATCTATCTATCTGTCTGTCTGTCTGTCTGTCTGTCTGTCTGTCTGTCTGTCTGTCTGTCTGTCTGTCTGTCTGTATATCTGTCTATCTATCTATCTATCTATCTATCTATCTATCTATCTATCTATCTATCTATCTATCTATCTATCTATCTGTCTGTCTGTCTGTCTGTCTGTCTGTCTGTCTGTCTGTCTGTCTGTCTGTCTGTCTGTCTATTTGTCTGTCTATCTATCTATCTATCTATCTATCTATCTATCTATCTATCTATCTATCTATCTATCTATCTATCTATCTATCTATCTATCTATCTATCTATCTATCTATCTGTCTGTCTGTCTGTCTGTCTGTCTGTCTGTCTGTCTGTCTGTATATCTGTCTATCTATCTATCTATCTATCTATCTATCTATCTATCTATCTATCTATCTATCTATCTATCTATCTATCTATAAACTGCTGTAATCTATCTATCTATCTATCTATCTATCTATCTATCTATCTATCTATCTGTCTGTCTGTCTGTCTGTCTGTCTGTCTGTCTCTGTCTGTCTGTCTGTCTATCTATCTATCTATCTATCTATCTATCTATCTATCTATCTATCTATCTATCTGTCTGTCTGTCTGTCTGTCTGTGTCTGTCTGTCTGTCTGTCTGTCTATCTATCTATCTATCTATCTATCTATCTATCTATCTATCTATCTGTCTGTCTGTCTGTCTGTCTGTCTGTCTGTCTGTCTGTCTGTCTGTATATCTGTATATCTATCTATCTATCTATCTATCTATCTATCTATCTATCTATCTATCTATCTATCTATCTATCTATCTATCTATCTATCTATCTATCTATAAACTGCTGTAATCTATCTATCTATCTATCTATCTATCTATCTATCTATCTATCTATCTATCTATCTATCTATCTATCTATCTATCTATCTATCTATCTATCTATCTATAAACTGCTGTAATCTATCTATCTATCTATCTATCTATCTATCTATCTATCTATCTATCTATCTATCTATCTATCTGTCTGTCTGTCTGTCTGTCTGTCTGTCTGTCTGTCTGTCTGTCTGTCTGTATATCTGTCTGTATATCTGTATATCTATCTATCTATCTATCTATCTATCTATCTATCTATCTATCTATCTATCTATCTATCTATCTATCTATCTATCTATCTATCTATCTATCTATCTATCTATCTATCTATCTATCTATAAACTGCTGTAATCTATCTATCTATCTATCTATCTATCTATCTATCTATCTATCTATCTATCTATCTATCTATCTGTCTGTCTGTCTGTCTGTCTGTCTGTCTGTCTGTCTGTCTGTCTGTCTGTCTCTGTCTGTCTGTCTGTCTGTCTATCTATCTATCTGTCTGTCTGTCTGTCTGTCTGTCTGTCTGTGTCTGTCTGTCTGTCTGTCTGTCTGTCTGTCTGTCTGTCTGTCTGTCTGTCTGTCTATCTATCTATCTATCTATCTGTCTATCTGTCTGTCTGTCTGTCTGTCTGTCTGTCTGTCTGTCTGTCTGTCTGTATATCTATCTATCTATCTATCTATCTATCTATCTATCTATCTATCTATCTATCTATCTATCTATCTATCTATCTATCTATCTATAAACTGCTGTAATCTATCTATCTATCTATCTATCTATCTATCTATCTATCTATCTATCTATCTATCTATCTATCTATCTAT